>NW_016163875.1:19100-34302 GCF_001687245.7 Rhagoletis zephyria | reverse complement strand
CGCGTGAGAAATGACAAAAAACGGCGGCGGCGGCGGCGTGGCCCGGCGGTGTATACCTCTAGTATGTACACATTTTAAAGATGTTAAAAAATTTCTTATTCATTAATTTTGAATTTCGGTATAAGGGTGTATTAGAGATCCAACTAACCCAGTATTTAAAAAAAAAAAACTGTATTTCCGAGAATGTGTCAAACCGGGCACGAAACTCTTATAATATTTTAAACAAATTTACGCAACGATGTTAATAGAAGCTGGTTCGACTCCTGCAACACTCCCCAAAAACTCTTTGGGGAACTTACATGCTGCTACAACAACAACAACTCGGATTCGGAAGAATTTATAAGTCATCGTTTTAAAATCATTACTTTCTATTTTCCGATTTCCCATTAATATCAGCGGCGACACTAACCAATAGTATTTTACGCACCGAAGATTTGGCAAACACAGGAAGATTCATGTGCTGAGTTTTTGCAACCATTTATTCAAGTGGATGTGAAAAGCATGAATGCATATACTTTAAACTGAAAATAAAATAACACAATTTAATGAAACTGGAATTCTTAACATATGTACTTATGTTTGTATGGAAATAGCACATACATGCAGTCATAACTTCTTTCACAGTTTTTCTGCCACCACCCTGTGAACTAAATAAATCTAATTCGTTTGAGTCCTGGATTGTGTTATTTTTGAAAAACTTTTAATAAATTTTTCCTCTCCGTGTTCCGATCGTCAACAGTTCCGTTTCCTCAGTCGTATTTAAGTCGGCGCATAGTGGTACAGCCCCATACATTTTTTGGAAAAAATTAGAAGGATTCGGCGTAGAACCAAACTTTTCCGTGTTTAACATTTATGAACACAAATAAATGCGTAAAGCAATCCTATTTCTAGGGTCTGACCTTGAGACTTATTTATTGTTATTGCGAATGCTACAATAATTTTAAATTGGCAAAGTTTAAAAACAAAGGGAAGTGTTGATTCACTGGTTGCGAATAAATAAGAACAATTTTTCTTTCTCTTATGTCGCGCTGAGACGCTGCCTATAGAAGTGAACGCTTTGCTCAATGTAAAAATTTTAATATCTTTCGGCGCAAATGTTTCGAAACTGTATAGATAAAACAAGAAAAAAAAAACGAAAAAATTGCCATAATTTAATATTTTTATTTAATTTAATTTGAAGCATACCCCCTATATAAACCTACCCCCAAAGACGTCAAAGCGTTTGTCACCCTTATAAGCTTTAAACTCGTAAAAACAAAACATAAAAAACATATATTACGAATTCATTAATTACACTAGTTTTAAAACTAATTTAGGGGCGTTAAACATGAAAATAAGTCGAATTTATTTTCCAAAAGTAGTGTTTCCAAGATATAGGTAAAAACTTCTTTTCTAAGTCGTTTGCAGTTTTCGCAAAAAAAAACTCCAGAGAAGCAACACAACTAATCTTTTTTGGATACCTTTCGAAAGATTTTTTAGCCTCATTGCGTTGTCAATCGGAATAGTACTTTTTGAGTTTCAGACGTTTAAATTCGAAAGTTAAAGGGATTTTGAAGCCTTTTCGAATTTTATAACGAAAGTGTGAAGCCCAAATCGGGCAGAAAATGTTAAACTTTTGACAAATTTAATAAAAGCGGCCAATTTAAATTTTTGGTTTAATCACTCTTTCAGTTGAAAATGTGATTTTCCACACAAACAGAAGAAATGTTTAAAATTAAGTTAAGATTTTTGGAGCCCCAAAGGCCTGTTTCAAATTTAAAAGGGCCAAAAAAAAAGCTAGGGGCTAAAGCAAATTTCTGCGCAATTTAAAATAAAAAGGGATAAATCGAGCTAGATTGTGCAAAATGGCAACACTGGCAACTATATATAGATACATAGCAGTGAGGGACACGTTTACGTGCCTAAAAAAATTTCGATGAAATCAAAGGGTGAGTCATGTGAAATATTTTTGGTAGTACATGCATGTCGACAAATTAGACAATTCATTTGAATTCTTTTTTATGAGGTTTGTGTCACAACTATATTGAATATGTATTATAATTTAAAATTTGATTTCCTTCCTCCCTGTGTTTCTGTCCATCCAATTCCGTATCCTCAGTCGTGTTTCAACTTTCGCTAGTGTTTGCTGCTCGTTTTTCTGCGCTTCGGTTTTAGTGCAAAGTTTTATTAAATTGTGATTTAAATTAAGTATTTAAGTTTACAGTGTAATTAAGTTGCGTTTTGAATAAATATAATTATTTGTGATGAAGTGTAAGCATATCAAATAAAAAGTTGCAAGGCCGATGCGCCGCCAGCGAAGTTTGGTAATATGGCGGCGCATGAGCAAAGAAAAAGGCGAAAGCATGATTGGTGAAAAGTGAAAAATGCTTAAATATTTTTGAGTGCATATGAACGTATGTTAATACATATGTATGTATGTACAATGTATTATGTACATAACTACAAATCGATGGTCCTTTGCAATCACGATTGAGAGAATACAAAGGTTGCGCCGATCTCGGACCGCTATTCCTCTCTTAACGAATTTGACAGAATCGTGGTTTGCATGACGTCACACTTGTGCAACTTGTTTACGTTTTCCTTGCAACATTTTTTCTTCTTCTTCCATTCTTGCTCACGTTTTGGTATTTCTCTCTCGCAATTGCACCAGTGTGACGTCACACAAAAGTTATTCTCAAAAATCCTCTCTGATCGGCGCAATCTTGTATTCTATCATTCTTGCTATGCAATAACAATACAAGTAAAAACCAAAAAAAGACCAACTACAGAATAGTGTTGCCAGATTTGCTTTCCAGCCTTAAAAGCCCAACTACGAACCATATACATATTAACAAAGGTGATCCAATTCATGGCAGTGGCACATGTGCTAAATCTTTATGACTGCTTTATACATTTTTAGTAAAGATTAGATGCAGATTAGACAAGTATTAGAGGCATGTACCACTGTTTATTAGTTGTTTCTTTTTTTTTTAGTTTTCAGTTGTGCTGTTGTTCATCCGAGGGCCATCGATCATATGTATGTATGTATGTATGTGTGTATATATTTATGTATGTATACTTGTCTTCATAAATATATTGTGTCTTGTAAAGTTTTATACATGTGTACATATGTACATACGTCCTTTAGTATGCACGTACTGATAAGGTCTCGCATTTCTACGCTTCTCAATTGCCTTTCAATTTGGTCACAAGAACGGGTGAGTCCCAGGAAATACATATTTTATATTTTTTTTACATTTTTATTTAACCTTGAGTGAATAATAAGATATTTCCCTCCGTATTTTCCTGAATGTCACATTTTTAATTCCTTGTTTATATTTTTTCGTAAAATAAGACACTTCGAAAAAAAAACCAAAAAAGTGAAATATTTCCAGAATCTCACTTTTAGGTGAAAAAGGATTTTTTATTTAAAATGTTTACTTCTCCAAAAGTTTTCAAATAGCATACATATATGGGAAATTGTTGCCGAAGAAAGATTAAACAAAAAGCCTGCTTCCCAAGAAAAACCATGCCATGAAACCATCAAGAATGGCATGAAGAAGGTGGAAAAAATGTCAACAGTAGCTTATGTAATAAATGAGATTCAAAGTGATAGGCAAATGTTTAAAAATCATACATTTAATGTTAAAAATCAGTACAATGCTTATACATAGGTTAGTATATTTTTTTCTAAAAGTTTCTAAACTTATTCATCCTTTAAGTTACTTTTAAAAAAGTGACATTTTGGAAAAGATTTTACAAAAATTCAAAAATAAAGAAAATAATATATCTTTGAAGAGCCTGAAAGCAATTTCGTATTCTGCACAAGATTCTTGGCAAATAATCCCGGGATTTTCGGGATTTGTAGTTTGCACTGATGGCAATAATAGAAACTCCTTTTCTTGACCAGTATTGGATACATTTCTTTTTTATTTATTAATTAATATGTTTTTATAAATGTCTAGCTCATTATACATATAACACCGCGCGATAGTAAATTTTAAACACAAATATCAATATATTCGCGAAATTATGAGCCAAATAAAGTAAAATTTCGTTTTTAGTATTTCAATCTGACGTCAGTAATTCAAAAATGGTTTAAAAAATTCAGAGAAATGTTGCCAGAGAAGACGTTTGGGTATTAAAATAAAGAAGAAGTCCTGTAGAATTTAAACAGATTCAAGTTTTTGGTGCAGAAGGACTGGTAAGTAATTAAAATGTCCTTTTATTTATTTATTAGCTTAAAAAGTTATCTATTCGTCCTAGTGAATCCAAAAAATTTTAATTTTTTTATGTCCTAAAGAAATTTCATCTTGCATTTGGAACCAATATTTTTATTCTAAATCCATTGAATTTTTTAAATAATTTTTGGAATTAATCATATCTTTGAAATTAATCCTGACGTCAGAGAGAAAAAATAAAAACGCCACTTTAAATAAAAATTAGGTTTCAACCCCATTTATATATTATTTATTTTATGGTTGGAGAGCTTCTTAATTTTTTCGATTTAAGTTGTTGAAAAGTAATGAATATCTAAAAAAAATATGAAAAATTAACATCCTTAACCCACACTCAAAAAAAAAAAAAACAATGCTTAGTTGATCGAAATTTTGTTTGGAAAATCTTACTTCATAAAGCTCTTTAAATAGATTTTATAAATCAGGCCATAAGAGTTTAAGGAGCGAGTTACAACACAAAAATACAATACTAAAAATTACCGTAGATTTTTTAGAATTTCTTTTTGCCGAAGGAGTTGCGATTTTCTTCCATAGCTCTGTGGAAGCAAATGTAACAAAAAAAATCTAAAAAATCAACGGTAATTTTTAGTTACTTGTTACTTGAAACTTGAACTTTATCGACTTAGAATTGAATGGGCTACAAAACTGCTTACTCAAAAATATTTCAGCACTTCTGAGAAAAAAGTTTGAAATTTGGGTGAAAATTTGTTGATTATTNTTAAGTTGTTGAAAAGTAATGAATATCTAAAAAAAATATGAAAAATTAACATCCTTAACCCACACTCAAAAAAAAAATAAACAATGCTTAGTTGATCGAAATTTTGTTTGGAAAATCTTACTTCATAAAGCTCTTTAAATAGATTTTATAAATCAGGCCATAAGAGTTTAAGGAGCGAGTTACAACACAAAAATACATTTAAGGCACAGTGAAGCACGCCGGGTAATTTCTAGTGTATAAGTACAATACTAAAAATTACCGTAGATTTTTTAGAATTTGTTTTTGCCGAAGGAGTTGCGATTTTCTTCCATATACAAATAAGCAAATGCTACAAAAAAATCTAAAAAATCAACTGTAATTTTTAGTTACTTGAAACTTGAACTTTATCGACTTAGAATTGAATGGGCTACAAAACTGCTTACTCAAAAATATTTCAGCACTTCTGAGAAAAAAGTTTGAAATTTGGGTGAAAATTTGTTGATTATTTTTTTTTAGTTTTCCACGAAGTTTTAAACTTGTGTTTATGTGGTTTTTTTACGAGAACGCATGTATGCATTTCTTGCATTTGACGTAGTACAGAAGTCGGATTCTAGAATCTAAATGAATAACGCTTGTGCCAAAAAGTATACATCGCCTCCAGGGATTGTATGTTTCCCATAGTACTTACGATTTTATATTGAAACCATTCGGCTTTCGCGTTCCATAATTTTAGGCACATATGTTATTCATTTTGAGATTTTTAGGTCAGGTTAAAAAGTTCATAGTATGCAACCTGGGGGTGTACTCTGTATTGCGATTTGAAAAGCAAATTGTTCGGATTCGAATACTTGCCACTATGAATTTGTATTAGTCCCTTTCGGCTTTCGAATCGCATTGAGTCTCGAATCGCACAGAGTAGACCCCCAGGTCCTTTTGCACATAATTAAAAAGTATGTATGTCCCAGTACATATACCACCTGCTCCTCAAATTTTTGCAGGGTATTTGCACATATTTTCTGCCCACTTTCTGGTACCACAACAGCATATGCAGAGTAAATTACTACCACAACAGCTGCTTCCATACTTTAATTTCGACTATTCGAGTTATGCTTAATTTAAAACTTAATTACCAATCCAAAAGTATATATGTACATATATATGTAGGCATTTTCGCATTTTACGCTCTAATTTCATTTTAATGGCAACGTGACCGAGCATCTTGCAAACCTACATTCATAATAGGCTTGTTAATATGTATGCACGCATAGTCTGCTGCTTAAGTCGACAATGAGCTTTTGTGTAAATACCACATAAAATCTCCTCGGATTCACTGTCGTCCAAAACAAACAACGGAATTTTCATGTTGAAATTTTCATTAGGCAGAAATACATGATTTTCCTTTTCTAATAATCGGTCGCTTCCACTAATTTTCTGTATAGCGGGCCGAGAGAAATGTGACTAATAACTTGCCTGCCCACAGCTTGCGGTTTAGGGCTGCTTGTACATATGTATCTACATTAGGATGGTCCTTAAAAAATCAAATTAACGATTTTTTCAATCTCACCCCCACCCCTCAATCGGTAACACTATGGTCATAGATGTCACATATAAATCTTGGACCCAGTTGGAGACGGTTAAGGCGTGTCGTACAGGGGGCAAAGTTCAGATTCCTCTATAGAAACTCAAAAAAATTAAAATTTTTTTTTCATTAAATACTGAAAATTGATAGTACTATAGTCGAACATATCACATATAAATTTTGATCCCGTTTGGAGTCGGTTAAGATGTCTTCATAGGGTCATCTGACTTCAAAAGGGCCCACATTTATATGTGATATACTTGACTATAGTAACATCGATGTAGGGGTTGAAGCTTAGGAAATCTGACGTAGAAATTTGCTTCATACATTTAAGGACCACCCTGATCTACATACATACATATGTACTTACTTACATGTATGCATAGATATGTATGTAACGACACTCCCGTTCCAGCTGAATAGTCGGGTGTACGCGTGGGCGCCTTTAAATATGCTAGCAACTGCGCAATTAAAAATCCGTTTGTAACACTGTGGAACATAAACAAAAACCTAGATTGCTCATATATCAGGTTTGATAGCTATTGGCCATACGAACAATGCCTCATATTCAGATTTACTAGATCAATTCGTGTTCTCGAGAAAACAAGTTTTCAGGATCCAAGAAACGCAGTATAGAGGCCTATTTTTTTTTCTCCGAATTTTGAAAATCTATCGCTTTTTGGACTATATTTGTTGAAGATAGTATACGAAGCAAATTTAATCTAAAAAACGACGAATTTTAAAAATTTTAAGAAAAAAATTTGGCCGCTATACTCAGCTATCAAACCTGACATATGCGCACTCTAGGTTTTTTTTGTGTTCCACAGTGCAATCATTCTTTATATGCCTTTATCTTACTACTAAGAAGTTCTTGCTTTTGCCTTCTGCAGTTATTATTTGCTTACTGGTCATTGCGGTTTGTGGTGCGAGTGGTTAAAATTTAAATACATACATATGTATATACACCTCATACATATTTACCTAGCGCTTTGTTTTTGTTGTAATTGATCCCCAAAATTTGCGTTTGTACATTTTTCGCCGTTCAAAATCTCACCTTGAAAAATTTTAATGATGTTGCTGGTGCTTATTTAGGGCGATGGATTAGCGTAGATAGTATATTTGCAGTGGCGGCATTTTTAATTGGACCAAGCGCCAGGTCAATAGGGTTGAAAAATCCTTTATTGAAGGGTGTTTCCCTTTTCTACTTTTTAATAATTAAATTAATGTTTGCTAGAGGCGGCGATTTAGTTATGCACTGCAGGCATTTGAAATTTGTTTAAGGTTTTATTTTTGGTCCAAAATTTGTAGGTACAAGCCTATTCTAAGGACAATGGAAGGCTACAACCCGTTGTCCTTTTTTCTGTTCTCAAAAAATGTGTATTATGGCAGTTAAATATCTAATATGCAGCTGAAATATTCAAAAGACTAAGTGGTTATTAAAACACGTCCGCCGTTCTCGCCATCAAATATCGAATGATTATTCAGTCATTCGCCGTCTTCTTTATATTTAAAGTTTTTAAACGCCCCTGGTTAACATATAAAGCCGCGGCCACGCAATGAGCGACAGGCCGTGAAATTAACTTCCATTCCAAAATTTAACTGAACAAGCCAATCTGCTGTTCAATTTCGGCAAAAGACTTACATACATATTCAACGTAGTTCTGCACTGTGTTACGAGGTGGTCGTGTTGTAGCGGATCAGCTAAATATTTTAATCATTCTCTGTAAGCTCAACTAACGGCAGGCCCAGGAGAGGTTCTATTTGGTTAGGTTGAACCGTGAAAGAGTTCGTAAGTGCCATGGGAGAAGACTTTACATAGGATAATTGAGAGTCGAGTATAAAAAAAGTAAAAATAAGTAATAAAAGTAAGATTTTATCTACTAACGCGCGTCTCTGTAGTCAGCTGAAACATTCACGGATCGAGAATTGGTGAAGGTGGTAGTTAGTCTTTTTGTCCATTTCGATTTATTGCCTGTCTGTACAGCGCTGTGGCGTAGGGTTCAGTGTTTGTGTGTTCCTGCTTCTAAAAAGTGCCTGCTCGGGTGCTTCGCAGTGCTTCCAGGAACTGCTAGCTCTAGCATTATGTATGTTCGCTTACTGGGAGCATTTGAGCTTCGCTATGAAGATGGTATTCTGGCGACTTCGTCTACTGCGTTATACTAGTTAGTAAACAGACTACCGCAAAATAGTTTTGAATGGGCGGACTAATTGCCTTGTATGTTGCCAACAACGTTTCTTCGCGTTTGTTCCAATTTTAAAACTTTTTTTGGAATCTGCACTTTATCGATAATCACGGTTATGTGCTCTAGTCGAAGATAGCGGACTTTAAAAGTAATCGTCGGACATTTCGCGTTGTGTAAAGTCGAAATTGGTACCCATCAATCATGAATTTCCAATTGCAGCAGACCTCGTTGCGTCTAGGTGGTAAAGTAACCATATTCGATCTTTGAATCGAATCAAAAATAGTCATTCAAAAACTGCAAAATCTACAAAATCTATTTTCTGGCCTAAATCGCAGGTCGCGACCTCTAAATGACCTTAAAAAATCTATAAAAATCGGCGATGATATTTCTCATAAAATACGAATAATAGGAGGTAGGGTCATGAAATTTCCAAAAACACCATTTTCGATAGGCACCCTAATATATATACTCGTATATACATATGTAAGTACATATCTACATATGTCCTTTAGCATTATGTACATTTGCATGTCTGTACATTGTAATACACTTACACATATGTTTCCGCTCGATTGCCTTAATCTACTCAAACAAGTGTACTTAAAGGACTTTATACATTGTCGCAAAGTTTCACAAAATAATTTTACATGTGACTACATAAGTCATGTAGCTAACAAAAACAACAAAAAAAAAAACAAAATTGAAAACCACTAGATGCCTCACAATACACTATGATCATGGAAAACAAGGACAACAAATAAGTATGTAATTGCAAAACATAAGACCACTTTTAGAAGTTATAACTGCAACGTTACAACTGCAAATGTGTACGTGCCACAAATTCTTATCGCACACAGCTGTACATGTGTATACACCCTGCAGTGAAAAGCCAAACTAGTCTGTAAGAATACCAGTTCATTAACTAGTATGTGCCAAAGCGATGGCCTACCAGTTCGACAATTTCGAAGAACTTAAGCGTTCAGCGACATCTGCCTTTGAATTGCCAAAAATCAAACATAAAACGCAATTAACTGCTTTTCTTACAAATGGCGGCTGTGGCGTCGCGTGAAGACTATCAGTTCTAGTGCTAAGATCGCTGGTTCTAGTCCGCTTGGAGGTGGTTAGGATTTTTAAAATTAATTCAATGCAATTCAATATAATTATTTCAATTCAAAAATTAACCTGCGCCAGGAATTGAACCGCGGACCTCAGTACCACCACGCCAGTGCTCTGCTCTGTCGGCCATTGCGACTGTGGGGTGCGCGGGGGATGAACTGGCACACGATCTCATCAACTGGTATGATGCTACTAGTATTTCTACTAGTTATTGCTGATGCATAGCCTGACAATTGACATCTCGTAGGACATCGCCATGTTAAAAATACCAGTCGCTAATATTGAAAAAGGATGGAACATGAACTAGTTGGGCTGAAAAGCAAACTGGTACTATTTTTGTTTACAACTAGCAGCTTTCCCTACAGGATGCTTGTACATACATATGTCTGTATGTGGATAAATATACATATGTATATGTATCTTCACTTAAAAAAAAAAAAATTGAACGTGCTTTAATAAATAACTACAACTATCTCAATATGCAGGCGGTGCGCGATTTTCTTCGGGTGGGGCGCGGTATTTAAGTGCGCAACTATTGAAAGTTTCAGAAATTCGGTAATCACGGTAGTGCTGTGTCACATTAAAAATGAAAATTCCTTATTTTCATCATAGTTGTGGCATGTTGCAGCAGCCAAACCGCAGCACGTGCTGGACTTTGTAGTCATTTGTTGAAGTATTAAATAAATTTGTGTTTCTTTTTCGAAATTTCCTGAAGTCGAATTGCAACAAATTTAGCGTCGACACTCAACAAAGTGCCACAAAGTGTCCACAACTTTTGGTTGAAAGTTGCTGACGTGCAGCGAATGCAATAATGTTGCGATAGCTGCGTTGGCGTTTCAAGGTACCCAAATGCGATTTCTTAAATGTATATGACATTGACTTTTGAAGTTCACTGTTTTTCTTGCTCATTTTTGAAAAAGTTGTTAAGTTGTTTTTTATTCTAGCCAAAATTTTTTAGTTGTTGATTTAAATTCTGGGTATGCAGTTGCTATACTATACTCAGCTCAGGCTGGTTGATGCCGTCTTAAAGACTCACACAGGAGCCCAAATTTGATACTTAAACAATTAAAGAAGGTTAACCCGAGTTTCCTGTCGAGGATGATCGCGTCATTGTACCAGCTCCTGGACAATGACAAGGAATGCCAACTACCGCGTGATAAGCCTTCTGAATTTCGGACGTCTTACCGAGCATGTTGCGTAAAAACCTGAAGCCATTTGTCGAAGATATGATTGGGTCTTGGGGGATTTAGACCATAGGTAAGGTATTTACCATAAGTACGGTAACCATATTAATGGCAGCCGAATACGGGACAAACAATAATTTTGCCAATTTTTTTCCGCAAAAGCTAGAGGATTTTAAACCATCTTTCAATGATCCCAGATTTATTAGCCCTGAAACGGCATCTTTAGTTGGCTTATATTTTTCGATCTTTTGTGAATGCAGCACATAAATATTATTCGTGTGTAGTGACGGCACATTTGTAGAATATTTTTCCATATCTTTGCACTTTGTGCTCGGGATTTTTACCCCGCAAAATTTGTTACAAACATTCCTAGGCAGGGAAACATGATCAAAATATTCGACCACTTTTAAACGGTTTAACGGATTATTTTCAGACTCGGATTTCGGCCAAGCGCAACGCAGTAAATAGCGTCCGGAACGAGCTGAATTGTAAATCATACCTTCGAAAGGTTCCACTTCAATTCCGTCTTTGAGAACTTCTTTTCTTTTACAACATTCTCATGGTAGCCTTCTTATTTGGAGGTTCTTATGTTGAAGATAGAAGCTCCCAGACACAGGGTTGCCAGGTGTCCGGTCCGGTCCGGACAGTCCGGATTTTAGTCTGTTCCTCCGGGTGACAATGAAAAAAAAAAACGGACCGCGATTCTAAGTACGTTGGTGATGCAGTTAAAATTTTCAGCAATTCAGCTATGAAGAATTGTTTATATATTTATCGGTTACAAGAGTACACAAAATTCGAAAAGGGTTTAAAAATTTACAGGAACTTTATTTACTGGTCACAAAATTTGTATCACCAGCGCAGAATAGACCTGTTAATAATAATTTCGGTCAAAATGACCCAGAAACACTGGGTGTATGGAAAAACTATGTCGCCTTCTAGAAAACAAAATAAAGTAAAAAACTCTTTTATTTATATTTGCAAAACCAAAGCTGACTACGCCTTTGACGAATAGACAACGCTGCAGCGTATTAAAAATTACCCAAATCTGTATTTAAAGAATTTTTTAATGATAATTGGGTCATAATGACCCAATAATTGCAGAAGGGTTAAGGTAAGCACATAGCGGAGCGGCGGCGGGCAAAGCGTCGATTACTCTTCACTATGCGCGCTCCCATTGAAACATGCACGCTTGGCTCGATGCTTTTTGCTCGCCCGTCCACAGACAAACATTTTCAATTTCTCATTATCTGTTCTTTATATTGCTTAACTAAAAAAAATTATGGTTTTCTTAACGGAATTATAATTTTTTTTTTTTTATATTATGAGTTTTTCGCCAAAATAGTTCGGATATATATTAAGATTTAGAGCTGGACCAATTCGAAAATACCTCAAAAATTTCATTATTTTTATTCCGTGGATAAAATATTTAAACATTTTTGTGCAGACCTTTTAAGCTTAAATATGTGAGATGAGTTTACAGACATTTTTAAAAACTAGTTTTATTTCGATTTGCCCAGCTCACGTAAATCTTAAAATTTTCCCGAAATATTTTGGCCGAAGACTAGACTATTTTGGCGGAAGCCAGTTTCACGAAACTAATTTAAGTAAAATATAAATTTGTTTATTTGAATTTAATATGGAAGCTGCTTTCGTGAAACCGGCAGCTAAAATATAATCATGGGTTTCATTTTACCCGAACCGGTTCACTTTTCACTTTTCCTTTCCATGTATTTAAATACTATGGGCGGATGAAAAATTTTCGGGTGAATTTTTTTTCAGGAGAAACTCCGTATAAGGCAGAATAAGTTTTATAATAGCTATGAAAAATACACATGCGTGTTAAAAATACTTGTGAAAGCATTTACTTGTTTCTTATTTGAGATTTATCATTGCCATTTATTTTAATTTAGCTTTCACGTGAATTGACTTGAGATAAAAAGATATATATTTTAATGCCTACATTCAATACCACTCATATCTAACGCGAGTGACAATTCACAACAAACAAATAACCCACTCTTCAATCAATTACCTTACCGTTACTCTTGTCCTTACCTCCGACGGGTTTTCACTGCAATCGAAAGCGATTTAGAAGTTATTTATTGCTTTCATTTTTTACCATCTCCACCGATGTCAGACTCACTGCTCATTTGTTTGTTGCCAACTTTTCTGTATACGTACATACATACGCACATACCTATGTACGTATGTACTATGTACATACAATTCTCTATCAACTTTTGTCTACTAGAATTTTGCGACAGTTTCTGAACTATTGATGATGATTGTCCTTAGCTTTTTGTCAGCTCTGTTTTGCTGCTGCTTTTTGTTGAGGATCTTTTGATTTGTGTTTGGCTTGCGAAGTTTATAAGCGGACCACTTTTTTTTACAACCACAACAGTTTTTGCATCCGAGTTTTTGATTGTTGTGCTTTAATAAATCTTTGTATTGCATTTTTTTATTGTTCTTCTATTTGCTCAATTTGTGCTGCAAACATTCGAATCAATCAGTAACCTATGAATGTATTTTCATTTTTAGTAGTAGTTTTTTTTATTCTTCAGGGTTGAAAATCTGAACAGGGGTTTGGGCAAACATTGCCAAACCCAACGAAATAATGCTAAACCGCTAGATTTGTTCGTAGTGGCTGTCTTCATTCAGATACCTTTTGGTCATAGTGAAATAATATACATATATATTTTTTCACTATGCCTTTTGATATCTGCGAAGTAGAAATTAGTCAATTAGTTTTTTTCGACAAGTTTCAGTTGGAACGACTATCGAGAAAATGTTTAAGATGACAACATTAACTGAATCCGTTCGGTCCGAGACAATGGCACAGAAGGTGTTTGAAGCTTTTGATTCCCTTATTTTCTTTGCATCTGCCTCACTACTACCCGATGGTAGTACTTATCGGCTTGACTGCCCCACAAAATTATGAATTTTTAAGCATTAACTATAACCTTATCAGTCACAGAGCGGTTTACTTGGTAGCTATCAATTCAGTATGAAATACTCTGCATTGACTTGGCAATCCGCAGCATAATTTTAGTGAAAGTTCCTTAGAGTATACACCACTTCTAACCCTCTGTTCCAGCGTATAAGCCCTCGATGCATATGACAATACTTCCATAAAGCTTCTAAGACCGTATCTTCTTCCCATTCGTTCCTCGAGGTAAAGCCATTTTCCAAGCTGGATGTCGATGTTAAGTAGTGTAAAGACTTAAATCTTCCTGTCTAGTATATTTGAGTAACCAAATCCTGCGTCCCTCAATTTTGACAGGATGTTTTGCCTAACTGCATGCAACTTGCTTGTAGTTTACACTAAAGATCTACAGGGAAGAGCTTAAGCATGATTTCGAGGGGCTCCGTGGAGGATAGCGCTTCCGTGCCTTGTACATTACCGAGTTTTTCTTTAATACCGAATTTTTATCCTCCCAAACATAAAAGCTCCATGCCAAATAGCGGAATTTGTTTCAAAACATTCTAAAATTAATTTTAACACTCCGAAGGGATTATGCTAGAGCTCATCTATTAGTAGCCAAAAAAAAACAGCCGCCGCTATTCTGATTTGAAACAAGTAATTTTTAAGCAAAAAACAAAACCGACTTAATTTCACACATAAAAATTTAAGAGTACCATTCATTTCTTCATGATACAAAGACCAAATCTAATCCACCTCTGAGGTACCACCTTTCCTTTAAAAAAATAATTATACAAATCGGTTAACGTGGTCCAAAGTTATACGGTAACATACATACAAACAAAAAAATATTCTGACGAATTGATAACCTCCTTTTTTTAGAGTCGGTTAAAAACAAACTCAACGAGTGTTATAACACAGTTGAAATGATGGATAAATACTTGTCAACATGTTTACTTTTTGTACCTTTCTACGGGTTGTTTTCGTTCTTCTTGCATTGTAATTAACTGGCATTATTTCTGTGTAGCTAAATATTTATCTATATACACACGTACATGCATATAAAAAGGGCTTAGTAAATAAATCAAAGGCTATTCTTAAACCGCTCATTAATTTTCAGCTTTAGAATTTGCAGCGCTTTAGAAATATATCATAGTTATAAGCGCAACACATATTGGGGGATTTCAAGAATTTTATTTAATTTCAGTTAGTTTTTTTATACAAATATAGTTTATTCTTTAACAAGACCCGTATACCTTTCATACCTTGTGAAATATTTAAAAAAATTCAACAAATGCAAGCGGTA
>NW_016163875.1:3569-17156 GCF_001687245.7 Rhagoletis zephyria | reverse complement strand
TTATATTTGTTTTTGATTATATTCTTGTCTTTGCATTAATCTTTTCCTGCCCAATTGGCGTTTAACGCAACTATTCGTTTTCTATACCCGTCATATGCTACCTGTACCGTGGCGCTGGCGTTAAATATTTATCGCAAACATAACGGAGCTATAATAATAAGATTTGCTTCAATAATTTGAGTTTAACTTTTTAAACAGGTGGCCACCCTCTTCAGGCACCTCAAAAATATTTTAATTGTGTTTCTGTAAGCTCTTTCTGTACTGTATAATATTTTAAACGTAAGACTTTTGTATAATTTAACTAAATTTTACTTTTGAAACAGGTGGCAACCCTCCTACATTTAGCTAGAAAATACAACTTATTTAAAGCCATTTCTTTTGATACCCATATTGGGATAATTCGTTTAACTTAATAAATAATTTGAATTTGATTTTCGTATATATGGCAACCCTTTAAAAGACTAAAACCATACTGCACATCTGCAGGTCAAGCCCTTTTATGTGACACCTCATTTTTGAAAATCGTACGAACGATACAGAGTTTATGGCTTGGTGTTAAATATTTAACGCAACCATCTCCGAACTCGATTAAGAAGTTTCACTTCAAAAAGTAAGAGTTTTATCTACTAACGCGCGTCTCTGTAGTCAGCTGAAACATTCACGGATCGAGAATTGGTGAAGGTGGTAGTTAGTCTTTTTGTCCATTTCGTTTATTGCCTGTCTGTACAGCGCTGTGGCGTAGGGTTCAGTGTTTGTTGTTTCTGCTTCTAAAAAGTGCCTGCTCGGGTCTTCGCAGTGCTTCCAGGAACTGCTAGCTCAGCATTATGATATGTTCGCTTACTGGGAGCATTTGAGCTTCGCTATGAAGATGGTATTCTGGCGACTTCGTCCACTGCGTTCTACTAGTTAGTAAACAGACTAGCGCAAAATAGTTTTGAATGGGTGGACTAATTGCCTTGTATGTTGCCAACAACGTTTCTTCGCGTTTGTTCCAATTTTAAAACTTTTTTTGGAATCTGCACTTTATCGATAATCACGGTTATGTGCTCAGTCGAAAATAGCGGACTTTAAAAAGTAATCGTCGGACATTTCGCGTTGTGTAAAGTCGAAATTGGTACGCCATCAATATGAATTTCCAATTGCAGCAGACCTCGTGCGTCTAGGTGGTAAAGTAACCATATTCGATCTTTGCAATCGAATCAAAAATAGTCATTCAAAAACTGCAAAAATCTACAAAATCGTATTTTCTGACGTAAATCGCCAGGTCGCGACCTCTAAACGACCTTTAAAAAATCTATAAAAATCGGCGATGATATTTCTCATAAAATAGAATTAGGAGGTAGGGTCATGAAATTTCCAAAAACACCATTTTCGATAGGCACCCTAATATATATACTCGTATATACATATGTACAGTACATATCTACATATGTCTTTAGCATTATGAACATTTGCATGTCTGTACATTGTAATACACTTACACATATGTTTCCGCTCGATTGCCTTAATCTACTCAAACAAGTGTACTTAAAGGACTTTATACATTGTCGCAAAGTTTCACAAAATAATTTTACATGTGACTACATAAGTCATGTAGCTAACAAAAACAACAAAAAAACAAAATTGAAAACCACTAGATGCCTTACAATACACAATGATCATGGAAAACAAGGACAACAAATAAGTATGTAATTGCAAAACATAAGACCACTTTTAGAAGTTATAACTGCAACGTTACAACTGCAAATGTGTACGTGCCACAAATTCTTAACGCACACAGCTGTACATGTGTATATATCCTGTAGTGAAAAGCCAAACCAGTCTGTAAGAATACCAGTTCATTAACCAGTATGTGCCAAAGCGATGGCCTACCAGTTCGACAATTTCGAAGAACTTAAGCGTTCAGCTACATCTGCCTTTGAATTGCCAAAAATCAAACATAAAACGCAATTAACTGCTTTTCTTACAAATGGCGGCTGTGGCGTCGCGCGAAGACTACCGGTTCTAGTGCTAAGATCGCTGGTTCGAGACCGCTTGGAGGTGGTTAGGATTTTTAAAATTAATTCAACGCAATCCAATATAAATATTTCAATTTAAAAATTTCCCTGTGCCAGGGGTTAAACCGCGGACCTCAGTACCACCACGCCAGTGCTCTGCACTGTCGGCCATTGCGACTGTGGGGTGCCGCGAGCAATGCTTTTTACGGGGGATGAACTGGCACACGATCTCATCAACTGGTATAATGCTACTAGTATTTCTACTAGTAGATGCTGATGCATAGCCTGACAATTGACATCTCGTAGGACATCGCCATGTTAAAAATACCCGTCGCTAACATTCAAAAAGGATGGAACGTGAACTAGTTAGGCTGAAAAGCAAACTGGTAGTATTTTAGTTCACAACTAGTAGCTTTCCCTGCAGGATGCTTGTACATACATATGTCTGTATGTGGATAAATATACATATGTATATGTATCTTCACTTAAAAAAATTTTGAACGTGCTTTAATAAATAACTACAACTATCTCAATATGCAGGCGGTGCGCGATTTTCTTCGGGTCGGGTGCGGTATTTAAGTGCGCAACTATTGAAAGTTTCAGAAATTCGGTAATCACGGTAGTGCTGTGTCACATTAAAAATGAAAATTCCTTATTTTCATCATAGTTGTGGCATGTTGCAGCAGCCAAACCGCAACACGTGCTGGTCTTTGTAGTCATTTGTTGAAGTATTAAATAAATTTGTGTTTCTTTTTCGAAATTTCCTGAAGTCGAATTGCAACAAATTTAGCGTCGACACGCAACAAAGTGCCATAAAGTGTGCACAACTTTTGGTTGAAAGTTGCTGACGTGCAGCGAATGCAATAATCTTGCGATAGCTGCGTTGGCGTTTCAAGGTACCCAAATGCGATTTCTTAATTTCTTCTTGCTCACTTTTGAAAAAGTTGTTAAGTTGTTTTTTATTCTAGCCAAAATTTTTTAGTTGTTGATTTAAATTCTGGGTATCAGCTCAGGCTGGTTGATGCCGTCTTAAAGACTCACACAGGAGCCCAAATTTGATACTTAAATAGTTAAAGAGGATTAACCCGAGTTCCCTGTCGAGGGTGATCACGTCATTGTACCAGCTCCTGGACAATGACAAGAAATGCCAACTACCGCGCGATAAGCCTTCTGAATTTCGGACGTTTTACCGAGCATGTTGCGTAAAAGCCTAAAGCCCATTGTCGAAGATATGATTGGGTCTTATCAGTGCAGATTTAGACCATAGGTAAGGTATTTACCATAAGTACGGTAACCATATTAATGGCAGCCGAATATGGGACAAAAAATAATTTTGCCATTTTTTTCCACAAAAGCTAGAGGATTTTAAACCATCTTTCAATGATCCTAGATTTATTAGCCCTGATACGGCATCTTATTTTGGTTTATATTTTTTCGATATTTTGTGAAAGCAGCACATAAATATTATTATTTTCAGACTTGGATTTCGGCCAAGCGCAATGCAGTAAGTAGCATTCGGAACGAGCTGAATTGTAAATCATACCTTAGAAAGGTTCCACTTCAATTCCGTCTTTGAGAACTCTTTTCTTTACAACATTCTCATGGTAGCCTTCTTATTTGGAGGTTCTTATGTTGAAGATAGAATCCCTCACACACAGGGTTGCCAGGTGTCCGGTCCGTTCCGGGCCGTCCGGGTTTTAGTCTGTTCCTCCGGGTGACAATGAAAAAAACGGACCGCGATTCTAAGTGCGTTGGTGATGTAGTTAAAATATTCAGCAATTCAGCTATGAAGAATTGTGAAAATTCTGGCATTGCATATTTCACGGGGCAATATCGGGCAATATTTGTCGGTTACAAGAGTACACAAAATTCTTAAAAATTTACAGGAACTTTATTTACTGGTCACAAAATTTGTATCACCAGCGCAGAATAGACCTGTTAATAATAATTTGGGTCAAAATGACACAGAAACACTGGATGTATTGAAAAACTATGTCGCCTTCTAGAAAACAAAATAAAGTAAAAAACTCTTTTATATTTGCAAAACCAAAGCTGACTATGCTTTTAACGAATAGACAACAACGCAGCATATTAAAAATTACCCAAATCTGTATTTAAAGAATTTTTCCATGGGTCATATTGACCCAATAATTGCAGAAGGGTTAAGGTAAGCACATAGCGGAGCGGCGGCGGGCAAAGCGTCGATTACAAACGTATCTCTTTACTCTTCACTATGCGCGCTCCCATTGAAACATGTACGCTTGGCTCGATGCTTTTTGCTCGCCGGTCCACAGAAAAAAATTTTGAATTCCTCATTGTCTGTACATTAAATTGCTTAACTAAAAAAAAAAATATGGTTTTCCTAACGGAATTATAATTTTATTTTTATATTATGAGTTTTTCGCCAAAAAAGTTCGGATAGATATTAAGATTTACGTGAGCTGGACCAATTCGAAAATACCACAAAAAATTTCATTATTTTTATTCCGTAGATAAATATTTAAACATTTTTGTGCAGAACTTTTAAGCTTAAATATGTGGGGTAAGTTTTCAGAAATTAAAAAAAAACTAGTTTTATTTCGATTTGCCCAGCTCACGTAAATCTTAAAATTTTCCCGAAATATTTTGGCGGAAGACTTATAGCCAGTTTTACGAATATATTTTGTTTATTTGAATTTAATACGGAAACTGTTTTCGTGAAACCGGCAGTTCAAATATAATTATTTTCCCCGAACCGGTTCACTTTTCACTTTTCCTTTCCATGTATTTAAATACTATGGGCGGATGAAAAATTTTCGGGTGAATTTTGTTTTCAGGAGAAAATCCGTATAAGGCAGAATAAGTTTTATAATAGCTATGAAAAATACACATGCGTGTTAAAAATACTTGTGAAAGCATTTCCTTGTTTCTTATTTGAGATTTATCATTGCCATTAATTTTAATTTAGCTTTCACGTGATTTGACTTGTGATAAAAAGATATGTATTTTAATGCCTACATTCAAGTATGTGTACTACATATTTATATTGAAGCGCTTGTTAAAAATATGTACGCATGCAAATCCTTCAAGCAAATACATACCACTCATATCTAACGCGAGTGACAATTCACAATAAACAAATAGCAAACTCTTCAATCAATTACCTTACCGTTACTCTTGTCCTTACCTCCGACGGGTTTTCACTGCAATCGAAAGCGATTTAGAAGTTATTTATTGCTTTCATTTTTTACCATCTCCACCGATGTCAGACTCACTGCTCATTTGTTTGTTGCCAACTTTTCTGTAAACATACATACATAAGCACATTTATATGTACATGCAATTTTCTACCAACTTTTGTCTACTAGAATTTTGCGACAGTTTCTGAACTATTGATGATGATTGTCCTTAGCTTTTTGTCAGCTCTGTTTTGCTGCTGTTTTTTGTTGAGGATTTTTTGATTTGTGTTTGGCTTGCGAAGTTTATAAGCGGACCACTTTTTTTTACAACCACAACAGTTTTTGCATCAGAGTTTTTGATTGTTGTGCTTTAATAAATCTTTGTATTGCATTTTTTTATTGTTCTTCTATTTGCTCAATTTGTGCTGCAAACATTCGAATCAATCAGTAACCTATGAATGTATTTTAATTTTTAGTAGTAGTTTTTTTTATTCTTCAGGGTTGAAAATCTGAACAGGGGTTTGGGCAAACATTGCCAAACCCAACGAAATAATGCTAAACCGCTAGATTTGTACGTAGTGGCGGCTGTCTTCATTCAGATACCTTTTGGTGATAGTGAAATAATATACATATATATTTTTTCACTATGCCTTTTGATATCTGCGAAGTAGAAATTAGTCAATTAGTTTTTTTCGACAAGTTTCAGTTGGAACGACTATCGAGAAAATGTTTAAGATGACAACATTAACTGAATCCGTTCGGTCCGAGACAATGGCACAGAAGGTGTTTGAAGCTTTTGATTCCCTTATTTTCTTTGCATCTGCCTCACTACTACCCGATGGTAGTACTTATCGGCTTGACTGCCCCACAAAATTATGAATTTTTAAGCATTAACTATAACCTTATCAGTCACAGAGCGGTTTACTTGGTAGCTATCAATTCAGTATGAAATACTCTGCATTGACTTGGCAATCCGCAGCATAATTTTAGTGAAAGTTCCTTAGAGTATACACCACTTCTAACCCTCTGTTCCAGCGTATAAGCCCTCGATGCATATGACAATACTTCCATAAAGCTTCTAAGACCGTATCTTCTTCCCATTCGTTCCTCGAGGTAAAGCCATTTTCCAAGCTGGATGTCGATGTTAAGTAGTGTAAAGACTTAAATCTTCCTGTCTAGTATATTTGAGTAACCAAATCCTGCGTCCCTCAATTTTGACAGGATGTTTTGCCTAACTGCATGCAACTTGCTTGTAGTTTACACTAAAGATCTACAGGGAAGAGCTTAAGCATGATTTCGAGGGGCTCCGTGGAGGATAGCGCTTCCGTGCCTTGTACATTACCGAGTTTTTCTTTAATACCGAATTTTTATCCTCCCAAACATAAAAGCTCCATGCCAAATAGCGGAATTTGTTTCAAAACATTCTAAAATTAATTTTAACACTCCGAAGGGATTATGCTAGAGCTCATCTATTAGTAGCCAAAAAAAAACAGCCGCCGCTATTCTGATTTGAAACAAGTAATTTTTAAGCAAAAAACAAAACCGACTTAATTTCACACATAAAAATTTAAGAGTACCATTCATTTCTTCATGATACAAAGACCAAATCTAATCCACCTCTGAGGTACCACCTTTCCTTTAAAAAAATAATTATACAAATCGGTTAACGTGGTCCAAAGTTATACGGTAACATACATACAAACAAAAAAATATTCTGACGAATTGATAACCTCCTTTTTTTAGAGTCGGTTAAAAACAAACTCAACGAGTGTTATAACACAGTTGAAATGATGGATAAATACTTGTCAACATGTTTACTTTTTGTACCTTTCTACGGGTTGTTTTCGTTCTTCTTGCATTGCAATTAACTGGCATTATTTCTGTGTAGCTAAATATTTATCTATATACACACGTACATGCATATAAAAAGGGCTTAGTAAATAAATCAAAGGCTATTCTTAAACCGCTCATTAATTTTCAGCTTTAGAATTTGCAGCGCTTTAGAAATATATCATAGTTATAAGCGCAACACATATTGGGGGATTTCAAGAATTTTATTTAATTTCAGTTAGTTTTTTTATACAAATATAGTTTATTCTTTAACAAGACCCGTATACCTTTCATACCTTGTGAAATATTTAAAAAAATTCAACAAGATAATTTTCTTCCATAAAAAAAAAATCTTCGTACATATCGACTGCTGAGTGGAAGATCAACCTATCTCGGCAGTCAGGTCGAAAACTCCCTACCCCAAAAACGTTTCAAGAACGCCCTATTTCAGTATTTGATTGAAAAACAAAATGGTCCAAAATCGCCCTATCTCACTTGAAAATATATTGAAAATGTGCTTATATAGGGCGTTTTCGAACCGAGTTTCGAAATAGGGCATTCTTCAACCAAATTCTGAGATAGGATGTTTTTCTATAAATTTCTGAAATAAGGCGGTCTTGAAAAGTTTGTTGAGATAGGGCGTTTTCGTACTGGCACGTGTACTGATATAAAATTTAGAATTCGGTTAAATATTAGCACTCGTTCTAATTCTTTCTTGGTCCTATATTCATTTAATAAAAGAAAAATTAACATTAAGGCTAAAAATGTGGCTTTAGCAAATACATATCCTGAGTCCCGTGCCACCTACCGGCTACTGACAAAAAAAAAACATTGTGTGTAAATCTCACGCGCGACTAAAGTAAAACCTCTCTTTCCTATTACCCGTATAGCTCACCATATTTTATGAGTATATTTTCAACAATATTTTTAATCTAAATCGCAATTTTAATATTAAACTTAATCTAATTCATAATCTTAATCTTAAACTAAATCTAAATCTTAATCTTAATCCTAATCTTAATAATCTTAGTATTATTTAACCTTAATCTAAATCTTAATCTGAATCATAATTATTATCTTAATCTTAGTATAAGTCTTAAACTTAATCGTGCTCAACCAGCCTGCCATCTCCTCTCTTCATCTTCCGTTTATTCGTTTCATTGAATGTTGGAATTACAGCACGGCGATCGTGTTGCTTTTTTGTTAAAATATCGATGTTTGCATTTACACCTAACCGAAGAAGTTTCATTTCCAAATGCTAATCGCTTAATTTCCTCATTCAAGGCCCACCGAAGTTTATTAGAATTTGCAAAAAAACCGGTAAATTAGTTTACAAATTTTTACGCTAACGATATTAAAAAAAAAAATCACAATCTGTTAAAAGTCACAAGGTCAAACGTGACAGACTCTATCTAAAGCTCCAAATCACTAACTTTAAATTGGCACTAAGTATGTATGCGAGTGTGTGGCTGTGCTTAGGGAATGCAATTCATTGCAAACTGACACTTGGGCTGTCCAAAGCCGTATTGCAATGCCGGATACGTTGTTGTGGTCATACCATCCAATAGCGCACATACATACATACATACATAATTACAAATCGCTGAATATGGACCGCTGCACATTATGCGGATTCCGGGAGGCATATTCACCGAGCAGAGTAACTAATATTGCAAAACAAGCTGACCTCCCACCCCCCATACTTTAACGCTAATACAAATTCAATGTTTACGTTCGTGAATGCTGGTTTATATGCATGCAACTATTTACTTTGCTCGCTGTCAGTTGTATTAATTTCGAAATGGCATGCGCTTGCAAATGGAAACTGCTCTGAGCGAAGCGAGAATTTTATAGACGTGCAAAATATTTTTTGCATCTGTCGCCAACAAAGGCAAAGCGTACTTAGATGAAAATCTGCTGCAAACGAGACCACGAATGCAACACTAATGTCTGCGCTCGTGTTGCTGTGGTTTCAAGTTTGCCAGTTAAATTAAAAGCTCGCCAATTCCACAATTTTAGTTTACACTTTTTGTACATACATACTTACATACATATGTACATACGTACTAAGTATGCCGCTATGAGGTAGAATGGAAAATTAGATACATTTATCTAACCATTTTAAATCGAAATGAAATTGACCGACCATGTTGGTTTCGTTAAAATGTGCTTAATAGGAAAATATGTATGCATGCATGTAGGCTATTGCATGTAAGTAATTAAACCGGTATGCTTTTACTTTTCCCCTTCTTTGACATATATCGACCTTAACCAACAGCATTTGTGGTCTATTTAATTGCAAGTGGGTTCACGATTGGTCGGTTTTCTCAGTGTTAATGCATGTGTAGGCCAATTTATGTTTTCAAACAAAGCCAGTTGGGGTTGCGCTCTAGTTCCTATTTCAGAGCTATAATGATCACTTTCCAGGCTAGAAGCAAAAATAAGTACATTCAGGAAGCGTTATTGACATTGATGAGCAGGGAACGGATTTTATGGAAATTGCCTTTTTTTCTGCTAAAAAGATAGAGTATATTCGATTAAGAATGTCCACAATTTAGCTTTCTCTGATTCCATATATACACATTTGATGTTGCCATTTTTTGCCTTTTTTTGCAATACCTTTTTTTTTTGCCTTTTCCTGCCTTTTTCGCTATTTTATTTTGCCATTTTTTGCCTTTTTTACAATACCTAGTGCCTTTTCCTGCCTTTTTCGCTATTTTATTTTGCCTTTTCCAGCCTATTTCGTTACTTTATTTTGCCGTTTTAATAGGTTTTTAGGTCCTAAAAATCCGTTCCCTGTTGATGAGTGTCATTCCGATTCTAAAAATATTTGATAACCTCCTGAATTCCGTAGTTACATAACATTCCTAGGGCCCGGAGTTCGCAGGGGCACGGATTTTCCTGAAAATTAAATATTGCATTAAAAAAATTTTATAATAATTTTTTTCTTTTTTCATATTTAGTACCGGCCCGGATTTTATCTTGGCCGCCCTTCTATGTAGGTACACATATGTATACACACTCTGTATTTGGATAAGACTAAATAATAAAGTAAAGCCTAAAGTAATAAAGTGAATAGGCGTCGAAAAGTACTTAAGTCTATTTAATTTAAGCATCTTACTTATTTCTAATACTAAATAATTAAATACCTAATTGTTTGGAAGTGCGAAAGTACTTATCTCTAAAAACTAAGCGGTTCATGTTAAAAAAGAAGGATCGATAATTTTCCCTCTTTTATTCTTGGGATTGACAATATGATAAAGTGCTTAGTTTTTTTCGAAAATTTTGAAGATTTTTCGGGAATTTTGCGGGACTCTTCCAGTTCTACTTTTTTTAACCCTCATTTCATTTCCTCATAAGTGACACACCTCAAAACTTGCCATTTTTGAAGTTATGCACTAAAAATGTACACAGCGCTTTTATTTACTTTTCAGCAAAAGCTGGAGTAAACTTTTGTTATAAATTGTTGGAAAACCCCAAGGTAAAGACTTCCTTGCCCATATGATTAGCACGTGCCAGGTAATAGCAGTAGATCAAACATAACCCTGCCATGTATTTTGTTGCTGCTTGAGAAACCTAGAATGTCAAAACAGAAGGAAATGTAAGCACGTTCGACCAATCAAAAGCATGCAAAAAGGATGCTACTGTATTTGTATGTGAATGTGTATATGAATGTAGTAAAGTTTGACAGTTCAGATTTTTCACGAAACAAAAAAAAAAAATCAAAACTGCACCTCTGCTGCTACTACCTGTTTAAACTAGCAAATACCCGGCGTGCTTCACTGCGACTTAAAACTAATAAATTGTTTCAAACAGGTGGCAACCCTCCAAATAGGTGGCAACCCGCAACAAAAATATTTTCGGCTGTAAGCCTTCTTAAACCTCTCTTTTTTTGGCGGCCGTATTGCAATATTTACTTTATGTTATCAATTTAATTAAGCTGCAATTTTCAAACAGATGGCAAGATATTTTTTCTTTCTTTATATATTTTAAGCTAGACCTCTAGCTATGCAGCGATGAAAACTGCATTCAATTCCGTGCATTCGTTCTTGAGTGACGCGCGTACAAACATACAAACAGACAGAGAGACAGACACAAATTCTAAAAATTGTTGATTTAACTAATCGGATGTTACAACTTTATTTTCCTTGCTAGTGCCCATTTTTGTTTACTTTTATATTTGACATTTATCCTCTTCTTCGCAAATATAATCAACAAAATTATATTGGGCACCGAAAAGTTATCGGTTTAATCTGAGATTATTTTATAATTGCATGGGGGGTTGAATTTTGTATGGCTAATCTCTTTTTCTAATTATAGGTTAAGGAGTTTAGCTCGAAAATGAAAAAGTCCCGTTGTTTGTAAACTTAGTATTAGAAAAGATATTCTTGGTGTAGTTTTTGAGCCGATAATTAACAACAAAAACATCAACCATTCTATTTAAAAAGCATTATCGATTTAACTAGACGCTGCTAAAGCTCTTTGGCTTCACTTGAGTTTAATAAAAATTACTATACACATACATATGTACATATGCAAAATGCAATCAATTTTCTTGAAAAAAAGGAAAACACCTCTTGTTCAAGGTCAACAATTCACCTTCGGTGTTTACAAGCATTCTTTCTAGGTGTTTGGTCTAGCGTTTGCCCCAATTTGTGGTGTCAACAGAGCTGACCTTGTAAACGAAGAATCAAAAGGTTAAAGCAGATAAGCAAACTTACAACACCCCTTGCTTTTAAAAATGTTTTTATTTTTACTGCGTTTTGTCATTCGCTATTCGTTTTAGTGAATTTTGAAAAAGTTTTACACTATCTCTAGGGCAAAGGTCAGAACGAAAAATGAAAACAATTTTTCGCCCACTACATACCCTTCATTGGCTAACAAGTGGAAGTTTTTCTTATATTTACTGCCTGTACCATAGTTGTTTTTGCTTTTTAAACTTTAACAAACTGGGTTGGCGTCATTTTAAATTGCATTAAATTAAAACAATACGCCAAACTCAAACAATTTTGAGAAACCTTAAGGGAAGGGTGCGGTGGCGACAGTGGCCATTATCAACTACATACATACATATGTATATGTAAGTATGGGAGTATCGTGTTTGTATTGTGAGTTTTATCTTGATTATTGTTGAAATTTATTGTACACTGAGTGGGTGTTGTTTTAACTTCGAGTGGTGCACAACCGGCATGCTGGAGACAAGAGACATATTTTACATTGCTAGAATAAGTTGAAGTCGGTTGTTAGTTCAAACAACTTGTAAAGTACTCGTACCAACTTTTACATGCGATAACTGCAGGAGCTGCTGGAGTTGTGTGGATAGAAATTAAAGAAATTTGAACTCGAAATTTGAAGTTAAGAATTTTACTGTGCTAATATATTTATTTTGCTTAAAATCGAGAGAGCAAGAGAGGCTAAGAAGTGTATTTATTTCGACAACTTAATTATCCGCTAGGGCGGAGCTGAAATTAATAACCAATCCGTCCATCTAGGTTCTGAGGTAACGCGGCCACTGTTGTAGCTTCTGTGCTGCACATTTTCCAGGTTAGGACTGCTGGCGAATAGCGACTAAGAGCTGCCAAGCCCCTAATCCAGGGCGTTACGCGATGCCTATTGGCCGATTTGTCGGTGTACGGAAAATTACAGTAACAATAGGCGCATGGTCTCCGTGAGTACAGCGCAAGAGAGGAAACCTTTAGCAAGCTCTTACAAAGAAGCGAACACATCAGAGAGTAGAAAGGTGCGAAATTGGGACTGGAGGAAAACTCTATCCGTTCAAAACCGTTCATCTTCATCAGCCAAAGGTAGACAGTTTTGTCATTTGTTTATTAGGGTGCAACGATTCCGGTGCATTTAAGAGACCATCTAACTGTCAAGGGTACTAATAGACATATACCGTTTTGCAGTATCACCGACGATATCGTGAGCGCGAGCACTTTGCGTGGGCGAGAGGGGTGGTTAAGTCAGGACAAATTTTTTTTGAGTTCTAAAAACCTGAATTTCTTTGAAATTCTGACTTTTTTTTTTTTTTTTTTTAAATAATAAATTAAATTTTGGATTTTTGAAGACTAGGAGGATGTTTGAAGTAATATACTTACAAATATATTTACAAAGAAACTATTCCAAGCTTAGAAACTATTCCAAGCGATCCGAGTACCAACTTCAAAATCAAAAATCTTATCGCACATATACAGGACCTTGGTCTTTACTTCGACCCCTCATATTTGAAAATCGAAAGAACCATGAAAATCTAATGACGTTCACAAAAAAATCGTCTCGTGTTAAATATATACCTAGTTAGATCACTCCTGTAAGAACAATAATGGCGACCTAGTAACTGATGTCCAGAGCGTACTTAAATTATGGAGGGAACACTTTTCCGCCCTACTAAATGGCAGCAGCACAGAAAGTTGTGGAGAAGAAGAACCCGAGCCCGCAGTCGATGATGACGGAGTCGACGTTCCACCGCCTGACTATGACGAGGTACGTATAGCAATAACGCGGCTGAAAAACAACAAAGCCGCTGGAGCTGACAGCCTGCCAGCTGAGCTATTCAAGTACGGCGGCGAGGAGTTGATAAGGTGCATGCATCAACTCTTGTG
>NW_016163875.1:0-3476 GCF_001687245.7 Rhagoletis zephyria | reverse complement strand
AAAGATCAGGTGGAGAAGGACTTGGCTTCACTTGGCGTTTCCAATTGGCGTCAGTTGGCACAGAGGAGAAACGACTGGCGTGCTTTGCTGAACTCGGCCAAAATCGCTTAGGCGGTTACAGCGCCAAAAAAGAAGAAGAAGAAGTTAGATCAGTATGAATTTTCGAAAAGGTGACAAGCCTAATCAATGATATTTTGAAATTCATAAATCCTTTTCTTTAAACTTGTGGACAAGTTAACTTGTGATAAATGATAAATATTTAACTAACTGATGAATTAAGTTGAATTTAAACCTTAAACATGTGGAAGCCCCTAACATCCCTAATATAGTTCCGAAATAAAGCTTTTTTTCAAACCCATTTCGATTGAAATCCATATTTTAATAATTCATTTAACTTTCTAAATAATTCGAAATCTTAAAAACGTGGCAATCTTATTCACTTAAAAAATATTTTTTGTGGTCAAACTGACACCAATATTTTAATATTTAATATAGCTTGTGTATAAGTTAACTAAATTCGACATTTCAAACCTTTTTCAAAATATTTTCGAGCCAAAAGCTTCTTCAATCTCTTTCGTCTGATACCCAAATTGTGAGACATATTACAATTATCTAATTGTCTAAATATAAGTTGAGTTGGAATTTTTAAATAGCAAGTGGCAACCGTCATATATGTATTTCAGAAATAAAGTCTTTTCAGACCCATTTCCAATGATAATTTTTTTTTAAATAAGTAATTCATTCAACTTATTAAATAGTTGGAATTTTGATTAAATTGTGTATAAGGTAATCACATTCGACTTTTCAAACAGGTGGAAACACTCTTGAAAAGCAGTTTCAAGCTAAAACCTTCTTAAATAATCTTCGTTTGACATTGTTATGCTTATATTAATTAATTGATGTAATAAAGCCTTGTCAAACCCAGTTCGATAACTTTTTAAACGTGTGGCAACCCTCTTTCAAAATCTCAAAGATACTCCTAGTGCTAAAACTAAAGATTTATCAACATTCTTTTATTTAAATATAAGTTAACTGAATTCGACTTTTGAAACAGGTGGTAACCCTTTTCAAAATATTTATATATGGTGACACACATTTTCATTACCTAATACCTACCCCTAATTGAAATTGAATTCGATTTTTTAACAGTTTGTAACCCTCCTAGAGTTAAGTGAAGAAGTAAAGCTGTTCAAAACCATTTCGATTGATACCCATTCTTAATAAATGGTTTAACTTTTTCAATAATTTGGATTAATTTTTTTTAAAGGTGGCAACACTTTTCGAAAAAGTAAGACCCTGTTGTAAATCTACCGTCTAAGCACTTTAATTTGGCACCTAAACGAACGGTGCAGATCTGATGATCTGGACAAAAAATCCCTTCGCTTATTAATATACAGGCCGATTCTGAACATAAACTCCCTTGGAGTTTTCTCCCTTTCCCTTTCCTCCTATCATGAATAAAAATTCTCTGAGGATTTTTAATTTTGAATGGCGGAGTTGAGCTGTCAAAAAGGTGTCAAACAGCTCTTTAGAAAATCGTATTTCCTCCTTCCAACTTTTTGGGGAAAATGCTATCCCCTGGGAGTTCATTATTGGAGGATTTCTTTCTCGGTAGAAACAAATTCCAGGAGAAAAAACTCCCCAGGAGTATTGAGAATTGAGCTGCTATAGATTTATGGCCAAAAAATGTAAAGTTTCAACTACTTAAACAAAAAAATCGTGTTGGGGCCCATTAAAATCTTTTTGGTAATGGATACCAATGCTTATGCGTTATTTCTCTGAGGCCCTAAAATTGTGAAGCAAAACTTTATACTAACATAATCAAAGATGTTTTACAAATCAAATCCAGTTAAGCAGCAGCTGTAAGAAGGCATTTGCACGGAATTTCCATAATTTGGTTAATTATTCCTTTCATCTAATCAAAGTACTTATCACGTTTTCAATGTACGTGGTATTTATTGTGAAGCTAATTTTGCAGTCTATAGATACTATAAAAATAATATTCAGGATAATTATGATTTGCATTACTTAAGTAATATTTAGTTTTCTTTCTCGTCGATTTACTAAGGCAAGAATTTTCTAAGTCAATTAATCCTCACTAATTGCCCAATTCTCAGTGACTTCTTAACCATCTCAACCATAATTCACAACTACACAATAAATTTACAATTCAAACAAGATAATCCTTGACAAATCGTACTAACTACGCAATCAAACACCATTAAAGTGCGCTTTAATTCCCTTTTGGATTATTCATTATGGCGTTGGCGTTCGCTGTGTTGTTTGTTTGTCTAACATCGATTCGGGCGCTTAGAGCGCATTAAAATGCGTTGTCACGGCTTTTTGGCCATTGGCAGCGGCGAAGCGTGGGCTTGAAACGAAGCAAAATCGAAACTCAACAACGAAGTACTATGTCTTTCAGATCGATATTTATGTATGTATGTATACTAGGGTGCATCAGTGCCCATACAAATGAAAAGCGGTGCCGTTTTTCCATTGGAATTATACAATTTATTATATTTTAATAGTTTCGCCAAAGTAAATCGGGAAAATATTACGATTTATGTGACCCGGACGCATTTGAAAATGTACCTTCAAAACCAATAAAATCGAGATATAGACAAATGTACTATATACCAAAGTGATCAGAATGAAAAGAGAAATGGATTAACCCTGTGCACACTATAACTCCAGTAAAAATTTAGAAATTTTGACGAAATTTGGTACGTTTTGAGCCAAGGACGGATGGTATTGAATGTGGGTAAAATCGGATAATAACCACGCCTACCTCCCTGCGCTATGTACAATGATCTCTTGACGGAAAATACGATTTTTATAACTTTTCAAGTGAACAATCAGTTTCAAATTGCTTAAATGTTTATTAATGAAAGATGGTCAGCCACAGCTCACCCTTGGAAATCCATAACCAGTATATAAGCAAAGGCTTGAATATTGAAATTAGTAGGTATTATTCATTTCTCAAACCACCACGCGAACTCAAAACAGCCGAGGCCATCGAAATAATTCCTCCGCGTTTGTTGGGAATAAGCGCAGAAGTACCTACTAGCTCTAATGTCATTTGCACACAACTAATTATTTAAGTGGGCACACAATTGCGTGTACATCTTTATTGCTCCTTTCCCGCTCTGCTTCCACTAAAGCATTTGGCTTAATATATTCACAGTCTGTTGCATGTGTGCTGGGTGTGCTTGGCTCTGGTGAATCAATGGTGCGTAACCGCCTAGAAATATGCTACAACTTCGCATTAATTACTTGGCATATGTTCGTGCAAGGCTAAGTGGCAGCGAGACGTGCAGACAAAGTGCAGCAAAAGAGGGCTTGACGGATGTCAATATACATACATACATACATACTACATATGCACGTTTGTATGCAGATTCTTGCACGCATCGCATGCTGCTTAAAAAACCGATCAGCGAGTATTCTACATATTAGCATCAAATGCCATTAGCGCA
>NW_016163873.1:0-34313 GCF_001687245.7 Rhagoletis zephyria | reverse complement strand
AATAATAAAAAAAAAATTAAAAATTCTTTAATGCGGAAAGTTAAAAAAATAAAAATTGAAAAAATTTAAAAAATTTTAAGTAAATTCATATTTTAATTTCAACCTTGAAAATTATTTATTACTGCTTTATTCATAAAAAAATAAATACATTTGAAGCTAACATAGCCTTGTTGTTATATATTGTTGTTATATTTAAACTTTTTGTTGTTATCTCAAGTATTTATGTGTGTCGGAATGCACTTTCAACCAAATTTACTGAACTAAGAATACCATTAAAGATATCAAAATTTACGAATACTCATTATTTTATATGCATTTAGCACCGATGTCTTCAACATCTTTATAGCACTATTTATCACATAAAATTGATTAATTTTATATCTTATATGATAATAGTGCTTTTTAAGTTATTGAGAAATCGGTCCTTAAAAAAAAATTAGCTTAAAGTATTTCTTAACTTATTTATATTAGTATAAGTGAATTCGTAAGCCTTAAGAATAATGTAAAAAAATTAAAGTGCTGTAAAAATTTCGCCTTAGAAAGAAATCTTGAAAATAAAGAAAAACACATATCTATGTGCTAAATAATTAAGTATTGGAAATTCGGAATGCGTCTACAATTTAAACAAACTGTTTTTTATGTCAAGAAAAAAATTTATTACTTGAAAATATGAAAACAAAATCTGATTTTGAACATAAGTTTAGGAAGTAAGAATGGATAAATAAAATATCGCAGATCTGAAAGCACTCAGGCAAAGCTTATTGACATGTTACAGCTGCTTACTATAATCCAGATCAAGCTTCTCTCTATATGTCGAACTTATGACCTTCTTGAACGATATTTCATTGGCTTGGGGGAAAGAAAATGGGTTTTACCAAATTTTTGTATGTAATTTTTTTTTATGACGAATTTTACTCCCAGCCAACAGTGGGACGTCTCCGTACGAAAAATGGCACTAGTGGGATTCAAAGAAAGCAGAGAGTCGATGGTGAATGAACCGTCTTTCTACTCTTCAGAATACAAATCCTCATTAAGAACCGATCCTAGAGATTACTAGATTGCCAAGCGTTCGTAATCTCCTTCTATGATCTTCCAACTAGAAAAATGGTTCGATGTCATATAAGCCATGATCACTGTTTTGAGTTTCCGGTTATAATAGGGCCAAAAAAATTTGACATTTCACCGGTCAAAATGGCCACTTAATCTACTTAGCGCGTGGTTTCCTGATAGGATGTGATCTAATTCTTCCTTGATAATTCATCATTTTTGCAAGTCCTCTTAAAATCCAGGCATCCAAGCACTTATGTATATATGTATATTAATTTCAAAAAAGACTAATAAATACATATTTGGCGCTTAAACTTTTTGTTTGGCTGAGCTTCTCCTCCATTTTGTGATGCTGATAATACAACACAAATGATTTTAATCAGGGCTCCAAAACGGTTTTAAACTAAGATGGTTTTTGAACTGAACTGCCGCGTTCTCGGGCTGTGAACCGAACTACGAAATGAACCGTTTTTATTTTGAAATGCTGAATCTTGACTGAGAACTACTCTAAAAATGGTTCGGATCGGATCAGAATGAAAATACGTTAAAGCATTGCAAAGTTTAAAGCTTTATACACAACTTTGTCTAAAAATGCCAGATATTTTTGTTTGATGGCAACTCTGTAACTCTTTGCGGAATTTACATACTATTACACACGCGTAAAAATAGTTGACCGCGAAAAAAAGGTTTACGCGTCTTTGTTCGCCGTCAAATAGGCGAACGCATCTTTCTTCGCTAAAGTTTTTTGATGCGTATTTTTTCGCGGCAAACATAGCACGCCAGTCGTTTCTCTTCTGTGCCAACTGACGCCAATTGGAAAATCCAAGTGAAGCCAAGTCCTTCTCCATCTGGTCTTTACAACGCAGAGGAGGCCTTCCCCTTCCTTTGTTAACAGCATCGCGACCCGCGTTGAATACTTTCAGAGCTGGAGCGTCTTTATTCAGGAGGTCAGACTACAATTGGGAATTCACGTCGATGACAAAAAAATTCCGACGGTGAGCAACTTGAAGATTCCCGAAGTAACCTTCGACAATCTGCTCTCCTTCTGCAAGCAGTTTTTAGTTGAGAGACACAGACGTGGTCACGGACGAAGGTTCAGAGGTTCATCAAACAACCTCTGGACCCGACAGCTTATCGACAGGCCTTGAATGGCATTCACAGAGAGGTAGTTTCCAGTAATGTAGACTCTCGACCTGTGGATGCCGTTCTGGGTATACAACCACCAGACGTGGACGAGACAGAGCTTCATCTGCCTCGGGAGACTCGGACGACAATAGCCCAACTGCGCCCTGGTTACTGCAGCTGGTTGAACTCATACCAGAGCAGATTAAACGAAGATGTGCTAAACGAATTCCCGGCATGCAGACAGACGCCCCATGACTCACAGCATCTCTTCGCTTGCCCACTGAACCCCACATAACTGACGCCCTTGTCCCTGTGGATAGATCCCATCGAGGCTGCACACTTGCCGGGGATATCGCTAGTAGAGCGTAACGACAACGACTGAGGAACTAACCGATCTGGGTGGGGTTGTTGTAGCCACTACAACAACAACAACAACTGGCACTCCTTGTATCCAAAGATTAATGAAAATTAAATAAAACAAAGAAAAAAGTCGAAACCGGTCAAAATGTCGGGCTATTACCGTTATGTCGCAGGCTGTGTGCTTTTGCAGAACATGTCTTCAACATTTTCAATGCTTAAACTATTATTTTGATTTCGCCACTAGAAACAAAAGCTTATTTTCTCCAGCACCTTCCACCAGCAGTGGTGAGTGATGCTGTAAAAGATTACAGAATTTTCAACGCTCAATTCATTATATACTTACACAGATTCATGAATACGTACCCAATATATTTACTCATTGGCTTGAAAAATAGGATTCAATCGCAAAAAAAAATAAAAATGTTGCGCCAAAAGCAATCAACACAATTCACTAAGACTATGTTGACTATATTTTTAATCGAAATTAATTGCAAGAATAATCATTATTATTATTTAGTACATATCGCGCATTGTGGTAGAAGCATATCGCATAGCTGTTATTATTATTGTCGTTGGATTTATCGGCAACTCGTGTGCCGGCGGCAGCAGACAATATGCCGAAACATAACACAATACAAAAAAATACAACAGAAAAAGCCACAAAAATAATCGGAAATCAAAAAACCTGAAAGAACGAACACACACACGCGCACACTCACGCTAAACAGGCGGCTGCTGTGTGCGACATTGTTTTGCCACTGCAGCTGCAACATTTGCACGCCGCATGCAATGTATGGATGTATGTATGTATGGGGATGTAGGGGCTAGCAGCCAAGCAGACAGACAGCCAAAACAAAATTTAAACGCCGATAGTGGTAGTGTGGCGGCAACCAACAACAAGCGGTTCGAAATGAGCAGACATAATAGCAACAACAACAACAACAACAATACCGCCATAGTTTTACCTGAAAAGTAAGTAATAAACAAGCAATAGTGGCGGCAGCAGCCGCAGCAGCAGCAGCATCAGCGAATTGGCGACAAAGTGGTCGCGCAGATGCGGGAGGTGGCGGCTAGCGCGCGCACATGCATGTGGCAAGTTGTAATTGTGGCGCAAGTTGCGCGCAGCGGCGACGGCGGCGGCCGGCTAAAAGCGCGCTTATTGCGATGAATCATCGATTTCCTAGACTTTGCTTAGCCAAAGTAATGGCAAAGAGGTAAAATAAAATACAACAATAAATATAACAGAATTAAAGCAAACAAAAATTTTGACTAGCGTCGCCAAAATAGTCGGAAATTGTTGCATGAAATTTCAGCAATATAAAAATAAATATTAACGAAGTTTGTTGCTGTAGTATTGTTGTTGGTTGGAGGCAGGGATTGAAATCGTAACCAAAACCGAAACCGTAACCGTTATTTTGACTTGAAAAAGAACGAAACCGAAACCGATTCAACCACAGGAACTGTTTCCAATCGGTTTCGCGAAAATTTTAAAAGTCAGCTGCAGGTTCTAGCAATCACAAGCTTGTTTTCCTACGGTAGCATAACCGTGCCGCGTGGCACGTTCAAGAATTTGCTTTCAAGTCGATCACACATACTGCTTTTCGAAATTATTTTGAATTGGCAGCTATGACGTAGGGTGCGTCGTCAAGTAAACAACTTGAAATACTTCTTCGTTAGAGGGTATTAATTTGTGTAGATACATGTACATTAGGGCGGGTCAATTTGTATGGGAGATCTCTTCGGCTATTCGACAATAGCACAGAAGGATTCTACGTGTAATTCTAAGCCAATTTGCCGAAGAAACAAAGGGTCTAAAATAAATTTGAAATTGGCTAAATGGCAAAAATAGATTTCTTAAAAATTTGCTGTAGTGTGTAAAGAAGTGCTTAAATTTTCTATAAAATCATGCTGAAAGGTGTTTTCGGTATGAGAAATCCACTTTTGGACTTATATTTTTCATAAAACTTCCACTAGAGGGCGCAAGAGTGAAAGTTTTTACATTTCCTTCGAAACCCATTTTTTCAATTTGGCAAACTTCAAATTGATTTTAGACCCATAGTTTCGTTGGAAAATTCGCTTAGAATTACACGATAAATCCTCCTATGCTATACGCGCATAGTAAAAAAAAAAAATTGACCCGCCCTAATGTACATATTTTAAAATTTTAATGAATATATATATTTTTTTACTTAAACTACTACTACTTAATTTTCTTTCGGTAGACCTACATGCTAAACAGGTCACAAGCGGTGCGGCATTTCGAATGAACATTCTAAATAAGTGGTCAAATACCAGTTATGGTCACGGTAGATAGAGTTTTCGGAGCTACCCGGATTGGTGGATTCTTTTACAGATATCGCCTTTGCCTGACGATAAATGATCCTAAAAGTAGTATCTTGAAGATTATGCTAATGAAAAACAGCAAAAGAAATTAAAAAATAGGCTTTTTTGCTAAAAATTCAGAACATTCCAAAAAATTTGAGCTTTTAATTCGATTTCTTCGAAACATTTTGGGTATGCAGTTTTTTAGTAGTTTTAAATCGTAGTATATAAATGTGTAAGTTTAAAGTAGCTAGAATTTTGGCAATTATATTTTGTGGAAGGTGTTACTCAATTTTTCCATACAAAAAAAGTCAAACATACATATATACTTTGAACAAAATATTGCCAAAAGTTAACAGTAAGTCCTAGCTATTTCAAAACTGCACTTTATTATACAAAAATTTTAAAAGGCTAAAAAACGGCATATGTACTCTTGAAAATTTCATTAAAAAGTTTATAATTTTTATGAGCATTTGTTAAAATTCGTTGAACTTTTATGAATGTACAACAATGTTTAAAGTTTCGATTAACATGTTTTTCTTTTTAGATAGTAAGCTATATTTCCATAAAAAAATAATACAAATTAAAAAAAAAAAAAAATAGCCCAAAGCGTGCTAAAATGTCTCTTCCCTATTTATTTAAAATTTGAAGAGTCCACCTACTGCTTTACCATTATCATTACAACTGCCATTGCCCTTACCATTACTATAAGCATTACCATCCACAATAGATTGCGCTATTTAAATTTAAAAATCACCTTGAAAAATTATCAAATATTCGGTTTATACAAAATCTTATGAAATTCAGTCCATGGTCCGAAAGGAGTAGTTATCTAGGTGGTCCCATGTTATGCAGCGTTGGGCCAGAGGAGGTCAGGTTCAATGACATCGCAATGCTAATGTAACCATATTTTCTCCATATGTTTGGACCATTTTGGTTACTTGTGTTGGTTACAATATAGCGTGGTCCTGTACTAGAATTTAACCTAGTCCCACTTTTTGTAGGGAATTGTCTTTATTTTCGACTCTGGCTTTGTGTCCCCTTCTATCAACTACTATTTACTAATATTCTTATTCTTGTTTGTCGCGTTAACCACGTAAGCGAATTTGGCGATAAAGGTCACCAGTCATTTCCCTTTTGTACCAACTGATACCAATTGGAAATGCCTCTAACATCATAAGTGGGTACCATATTGACTTTCTTCAAGACTAGAACGTTTATGCGCATTTGATGACAAAAAATACTAAAAAAGTCAGTTTTTATTTTCTAATAAACTCTGCAAAGAATAAAAAATTCAAGCAATAAAATAACCAAAAAATTATTGCTGTTCCCGATCAATAAATTAAAAACTAAAAAAAACAATGACTAAATTTGATTTTTTAAAATAAAACTTAAAAAATTAAAATCAATGCCGCTGAAGGTAGTCAGAGTAAGGGGAAAATGTGGGTTTTTTTTATTTCCTTACTTTCAACACTCAGCGAACCTTGGCTTTTGAGCAAAATTTCATTCTAATCAACCAACCAACTTGTCAATGACCGCAACAGACTAAGCAAAAATTTCGAAATATTTCATGAATTTAAACACTTAAATTCTATTTCAAAATTGTAACCTAGAAGTGTGACATATTGAACGACAAATGCGACTAGACAAATCAGCGTGTGGTCAAAGGTTGGGTAAGATATATGTAATATATTTGTGCATACAAGTGATTGCAAGGCGAGTATGCTTATAAATATTTTTATTCAATATTTGACTTTTCCAAAAAAAATACTGCCTAGCTAGCTGCAACGCCTGCTGCGGTAGCGACTAGAAGGTGACAAGTGTTGCACGGTTGACAAGCCGCAAAAAGCAGCGCCACTGTAACTGCCACCAACAGCCAGCCCAGCCCGCCAAAAGTTTTTCAGCAGACTACGGGTGTGCGCGCCATGTGTGTGTGCGTGCGTGTGTTGAGCGCAAGGTAAAGTTCTTGTTAATGTGCCGATTCGGCGCTTGTCAATTACATTTAATTAGTTTTCAAAATTTATTGGCGCGCAGTCCGTTGAATGTGCCGAAATGTGAGCATTGGTTTGTGCAATTTTTTTTTGTTTGCACTTTTCCTCCTCAACTATGTGCAATAATTTTGTTAACTTTAGATATTTAAGAAAAGCTGTTTGTATTAGCAGTAAGCTGCTAATTTTATTACACATTTTTTAAATAGTTACACCTGCGATTTTTTCTCCTATTTTGTTCTTCGTTTCATTAAACTTTTCATCTCATTATATCTACGTACGCGCCTATTTTCGTTCACTTCACTTCTGTTTTCTGTTTTCTGGGTTAATTGGCATTTGTTGGCAGGTTCTGTTTGCCGGCGCTTGTAAGTAACACGCCTTAAATTTACTTTAAATTCGACCAATATTCGGTTTGAACCTGACTGAATATTTCTTAGTTTGTTGTGGCCAAATTTGTTGGCAGCACATTTCTCATTTACTTTGCCGCATTTTTTTTTCTTGCAATAAATTTTGTTTTTCTGCGCTTGCCTGTGATTTCGATCGCATTTCACAAGTGGCCGTAGAAAATCTAAATTTAAAAATATAACACTTTTTGTAAGTACTAAAGAAAAACTATGCACTTTTGTTGCAAATAAATCAACGTTTAAATTAGTAATGCCAAGGTGGCATTTATGTGTTGGTGCATTTTTTTTTTTACTTTTGATTTTCTCGTTGCAATTTGGCGCCAAATAAATCGATTTTATTGCGAATTTCGAAGGCTGCAAAGATTGATTTTTGTACCACAAACGAAATGTGAAGTAAAGCGAATTAAATTTAAATAAATGAGATTTCAAAGTTGATAAAACTAGCAGTTTGGCGGCAGCCTTGGCCATTTGGGGTGCTGCCCTTATGCCTGACTGGGTTGGACAATTTGAGGCTAATTTTATTTGAAGTGAAATTATTCATTCGGTTTACGAAAAAAAAGAACAGTTGTGCAGTTAAAAAGAGCTAAAAAGTTCATAAACATATTTTTATTTAAAAATTATTATTTTAATTATAATTGTTAATAATTTGAATGTAACTTTTTAAACACGTGACAACCCTCTTGAAACATTCGAGACGTTCAAACTAAAGATTTCTTAACATTACTCATATACTATTTTAATTAGTTAATTGAGTTAGACCTTCCAAATAGGTGGCAGCCCTCTTCAAAAGTACTTCTAAGCTTAATCATTGTTAACTCTCCTTCGCCGGACACTGCGATATATATTTTAATTAACTGATGAATTAAGTGATATTTTAATTTTCAAACATTTGGCAACCCCGCTAAATACAGTTCAGAAGTAAAAATCTTTCAAAGCCTCTTCGATTGATACCCATATTTTAATAATTGATTTAGTTTTTTAAATAATTTGAATATCATTTTTTAAAAGATGGCAGCTCGTACTATTATCGTGTACATTTAGCTTGGGATCATTAAGCTACACCCCAAAATTTTCCTGCTATACGACTGCACATCATTAGTGCCCACATAGCCTTTGATGTGGTCACATCGACGTGGGATCTCCAACGAAGCTGATAATCCAGGATTAGACACAGATACTTAAGATCGGAAGATACCTTAACTACGACCTCGTTCATGCCTGGAAGATTCCCTTTCCTAGTGAAAGGTGCGATGATAGTTTTAGAGGGATTAATATAAAGTCCCACTCTGGCACACAAACTCTTCGCTAGGTTTAAAGCTCTTTGAACTATGTCACAGATGGTACTCTCGAACTGTCCTCTGGCTATTATTACTTTGTAATTCGCGTAACCCTGGCAGCGGGTAGGATGAAGGATGAAGCATTTTCAAAGCGTTATATCTAATTTTATTATCAATGACCTTCACCTTTCTTAACAGATTTTGCTAGTGAGTAGCCTCTCCTTCCGAACTTTTAGAATGAAGACCACTCACGCCCTTCTCCACACTTGCCTTTGGAATGTCAGAAAGAGTTAAACTGTGCCGCATAATTTTCAAATGGTGCGGCAGTAGGGGTCCCCACCCTGCCTCAGCAGCACTGGGCTGATGCCACTTACCCCAGGGTATTTGTGTCGGTCGAACGAGTCGAGTACCCACCCTACCGTGCGTTGCGTAAACAAATCCCTTACTCTAGAGGCTCCATCTGTGTAACATCAGCGACATCCGGAAAGTGGGCAAAAAGCAGGGCCAGGGCTCTTACCTCTTCATTAGCTGCATATGCCCCTACAGGATTCTTAATCGCTTACCTGGTTTCGAAAAGGCTTTGTGCAGTCTAGTAGCTGCGGGGTTGAATGAAATACCCTCACAAAATTTCCCGAAGTTGCCCTAATTTGTCTTTCTGATTTCCTTATTATACTCTGTTAGACAAGCTGAATACTCATCCTGTTGCCCTACGCACTTGGCTTTATTGAATATTTCGTAACCTTTTTCCAAGTTCAGACAGTTCCCTATATCACCTCATAGTTTTGTTTCGGGGCCTTGGGTTGGAAGTTGGAAGCCCTATTACGATGCCATTAGGCATGCTGACTCTGGCCTCCAACTCCAAATGGGCTGCTTCTCGGTTCCCACTCTCTATGTAGTCTAGGCAGATTAATGCTAAGCGTGTTGCTGAAATGTTCCCAGTTGATCTTCCTGGCGTTCCTCTTGGATGATTGGTTCCCTGGCTTCGGGCCCTAGCTCAAATGGAATAATTCTGCGTTCGGATATGGATGGTTCCGGCAAGACCCGCCACATAGCGACCATAGAACTGAACGATCTATTGCTGAGCGTGATGTCAAGGACCTCTTCTCTGGCTCTGGTGACAAACATGTGTTGCTTTGCGGCCAGCATTATGAATATTAAGTTCTGCACTTATTATGTAATCAAGTAAAGACTCAACTCTGTGGTTCGTGTCCACACTGACCCACTTCTCGTTGTGGTGAGTCATAATCGCTTATCAGCGGGAGGTTCCTTTTTACGGCAGTACTCCACGAGCTTCTGTATCTCATTGGAAGGGATGTTATTGTGTACCATGAAGGGAGCTGCAGCAAAGACGATTCCGTATGGTTTCCACTGACTTTTTTGTCGGCCGTACCGCTACCAGATCCTCTCTCTCTATTGCAAAGACAGTCGATATCGTTTCTAAGCACTACATACGTTTTGAATCTCTCAGGCGAGAGGTCCCACATTTCCTTATCGTTGCTATGGTTGAGAGCCCTTACCTGGCCTCTGACATTTGTAGGTCCATGGCTCTTGTATCAGTAGGATGCATAGTCATTCCGTGGCAAACCTTGGGGCCTAGTGGAAATTCGGTATTCGAATTTTTAGAATTTTATCAGGAACGCAAAGAATCGGAGTAATAAATATCTCAGTACTCCCGGCTAAAAAAACATATACTTAGAATCATGTCACCAAAACTGCAATTGCGGTTTATTCATTTTAAACAAATTTACTCACAAACACTAATTAATTTAGTTCAATGCTAAATAAAGCCCTACCAACACTTGACCTACTAACTAGTCCAAGCTACCAAGAAATTAACCTGCCACAACCAAAAAGGTTAAAAGCAAAAAGTGTAGCCATTTCAGCCATACGAAAACAATATTACAAACTCACGGTCTCATACTCTCGCACACAAGCGCACCATCATTGATGTGAACTTTATCACATCATCTGTGTCGCTCATCACCTACTTTGAATTTCTTACTTCCACGCTGAGTTGACCCAAATTTGACTGCCGCGCAATAACTGTTGGGCTGTTGTTGTTGTTGTTGTTGTGATAGCTTGTTTTATTATTATTTTCTTTTTTATAAATATATATAATGCAATGCCTCACATTATTGTTGTTGTAGCCATCCCGTTGAGCCGCTGCAAGAGCAAGAGCTGCCAAAAACAATTTACCAATTTATGTGGCATGTTGCATAAATGTACGAACGAATGTGGCAATGCGATGCGATGCAATCCAATGCGTTGTGATTTGGCTGCGATTTCGCTGCGCCTGCAGCCATATTTACTCGCTTACTCCTTTTTAGTTCTGTCTGCTCTTTTCCCCCTTTTAGCATTGCTGGCTTTACTTAGTAGTTGTGATGGCTTCCCCGCATCGCTGGCAAATCACTAAATTTATTTGTTTGTAGATTTAAAAATATTTATTGCCACGTTGTTGCATGTTGACGCGTCGCGATGCAAGAAAGGGCTTGGAGTTGCATACAAACATATCTATGTACATACATTCATGCGTACAAACAAATAAGGAATGACAGCTTTGGAGCTGCACTGAAGATGCGAAGCAAGTGGGATTTAAAGTGTTATAAAAGAAAGAAAGCAAGCCATACGAAAGCGCGCATACACACGTACATATATATGTAAAAAAAAAAACAAAAAAAACAAAGGCAAAAATATTGAAATGAAAAAAATTCCGCCTGCAGTAATGCGCGCTTGCGCACAAATTACTCCAAAAACAGATATGGGAGGAGGACATTAAAAATGCATCAAATGTATTTATTACGGCATCAGAGTGATGCGTCGACGACAATGCCGGCAACAACCAACAAATTGTTGTTGGATATTTTGAGTATTGTCGGTTGTTGTTAGTGTTGTGGTTTTTATCGTTTTAGCGCGTACTTCGAATTGAATTGAATTAAATAGGCCTGGCCGCATGCGTCAAGCATAGCCCACTCCACTCTGCACCATCGCACACAAACACACACACACACAACACCAACCTGTGTTCCGTACCAAATCGTGGCCTCAGGCGATCGCCAGGTGATCGCACAACCTGTGAATGTTAATGTGTCTATATGTATTTATTTTTGTGTATAGCCGTAATTTTGTGCTTTGAGATGTATATAGTCCGATGTTTGCAGAATGATTTGATGCGCGACCGCATCATTTATTTTTTGAATATCTCAAAAGCTGTCATAGTTACAAAAATTGTTTTGGTCTCGATTAAAGCTGGAATTAGAAAATTTTGAAATCTAAAAATCGTAAAAGCAAAAACTTATTTAAGTTTTTGAAACATTTTTATATGTAAAATACGTCTAACTGACTTTAAAAGACCCTGAAATTTTCTATATATTTTTATTTTAAATGAATTTCTGAACTTAAAAAAATTTTTTTTGCAAACTCTAAATTAAAATTAAATCTTAATAAAATAAAAATATTTTTATATCAAATTCTAAAATTTTAAGTTTCCAAAAACGAGTTTTTCAAAGTTCAAAAATTCATGTCTGGAAATTTTCCACACCTTCTTGTATAAAAAACTGAGCTTCAAACTTTTATAAATTGTTGCTTTAATTTATTTTTTTTTTCAATTTGAAATTTTTGAAGATTTTTTAATAAGTTTTTTTTTCATAATATTACTTTTTAGCGCATAAAATATACCCTTTTAAACGAGACCAGAGCCATAATCAGTGCCGAAATTCTTAAGAAATTAGGAAAATCTGGAATAATTATTAATAACGGTGTATGGTTCAGCCAATCCAGGATTATCTATATTTCCATTTACTCAACCAAACAAAAATATTCACGCAGAAAATGCCATGTCGCAAAAAAGCCAAGAAGTAACTGTTGTGAGTAGTCTTTCAATAGTTCTCGAGTTCATGAGAAGGAAAAAAACGTTCTGGAAAATTTAGTCGAAACTTTTTTTTCAAAAAGTCGAAAAATTTAATATTGAAAAAATAATACAAACTGTTTTGAGTAGCTTTTTAATATTCCTAGAAATATAAGTTATGAAAAATTAGGCCCAAAAATTTTTTCTTCAAAAGGTGGAAAAAATAAAATGTTAAAAAAAATTGAAAATGTTCTGAAGTTTTTGAGATCTTGAAGAAAAAAAGAGTTCTAAAAAATTTGGCAAAAAATTTAATGTTAAAAAAATTCAAACTGTTCTGAAGTTTTAGAGATATTGAAGAAAAAAATTCTAGAAAATTTCGCAAAAAAAAAATGTTTCCGTAAAGTCGGAAAAATTTAGGTTTGAACAAATATTAAAGTTGTTCTGAGTAGCTATTCAACATTTCGTGAGTGCCTAAAAAGATAAAAAAAGTTCTGCGAAATTACGTCGAGAATTTTTTTCCAAAGGTCGAACAAATTAAATGTAAAATATGATATAAACAGTTTTGGCACGTATTTTCATAGTTCTGGAAATATAAGTTCTGAAAATAAGGCAGAAACATTTTTTTCTAAAAGCCAAAATAGTTAAAAAAAACATATTTAAAAGCTGTTTTGAGTAGCTTTTCAATAGCTTAAGTGTTCATTTTACACAATACTTTCGTGAGTATTCGAGCCACAAAATACGCATAAAAAGTTGTGTATTTTTCCCTCTAAATGAATAAGGCTTGTGTGTTATGGGTTACCAATTTCTGTGTTGACATAAATTAACTCTTTTCTCAGGGTACCCTTTCAATAAACTACAAATAAATTAAAAGTAAAATCCCTGACGAAGCCTTGGACCACCACCACCTGCTTGTGGGCAAGTCACACTTTTGAGTGGGAGGTTGCGAAAAAATCAATTGTCCCGAAAAAAGGCAGCATTTAAGCGTGGAAGAAGTTACATTACAAAAAAATATATATAAAAATGAGGAATGGCAATGTTGGCTTGCAGTAAAAAAAATATAACTTTACGAATATAAACAATAACGCATCACAAGCGCCTCAAAAATCGCAGGATGTGGCTGAGAGCGCGCTCCAAAAAGAAAAGAAGAAAAATCGAAAAAAGTAAAAAGGCAGCACTTAAAAGTAAAATCTTTTTGCGGGATTTACTTGAAACTTAAATTTATTTGCAATATTTTTTTGACTTTGCTCGTTGGCTTGAAGCCCTGCGGCTGAATTATTTAAGCCGACGAATTCAATTAGGGGCACTGCCGCAAACGCAACCAAAGTTAAGTGAACAATAACAACAACAACAATAATAATAATAACTTACAACAACAACACAGACGCAGCACCCTTTCGAATTGACGTTTTGACTTGATTTTGGCGCGACCAGGAGTTAAGAAAAACGGCGAGGAAGAGGTTATGGGGGAGCGAGTTGCAAGTAGAGTCAATGCAATGCAGCATTTGTGAAGAGGCGTCTCATCAGGAAGTGTTGCATGCTGCGCGCGCGCTTGTTGAAATGCACGCAGTTGTTATTGTTGTTGTTGTGGCAACCAGCATTTTGATATGAATGAATGTATGTATGTATGTCCGTAGTTGCAGACAAATCGCGCGTTGGCGTTGACGAGTTGCATTCGGCGCTGTTGGTATTGTTGTGGTTTTTTTTAGTTGTTGTATTATTATTTGTCTCTACGCTGGTTTTTGTTTTTCTTTTGATTGTTTGTTTTTAAGTTTTGCTGCAACTGAGACAAGTGTACTGTATGTTGAGCGAACACTTCATTTCGTTGAACGCGCTGCTGCTGCCTCATTTCCATTTCCACTTGATGTTGCGCGTACTGACAGTGCGTCAAAACCAAAATACATTCAACTACAGTGAGGCACAATTATAATATGGAAATCGGTTTTCTTTTTGTCTCTGTGAACTGTCTAGCATCAATTTGTTACTCACCATTCTGCAATATACATTAATTTTGTAAATTTGTTTGGGGATGCCAGTGTAAAAAATATTCAGTGCGTTTTCGGATTTGGCCTCATATACTCAATACTAGCTGACCCGGGAAACTTCGTTTCACCCAAAATTAATTTTTTATTGAAATATTTTAGACCACTTTTATCAGATCCGATTATGTTTTTATCGTCGTCAGAAGGTATATCTTCCATTGCTTATCGAAAGTGTTATGCGCGTGGAGAAGTTCTTGGAATTTTCAAATGATGTGGCGTTTATTGGCACCACAGTTTCACTTCCCATTGGAAGAAATGCAAGACTTAATAGTTTGACTCATTGTTGATCTTAAACCATTTCAAACCGACACATATTTTTTCCGAATTGGGTAGACAATTAAACTCGAACTTGTGGTCAAAAAGATTTTGCCATTTTTAGTTAACGAGATAATGGTTGTTCGATTAATCGAACACTGGGTCTATCGGCATTTTTATTTTATTTATTTTACACACGGGGCGATTCACGTCAAATGTCCCAGGCACGCTGAGCGGCGTAAAACATGCTACTCTTCGACTAGCTAGGAAGCACAAAGATAATGGGAACAATAATTCGAAAGCTATGGTTTCTATAGATTTTTGTACGGGCTATCCGGTGTTGCTATGTGTTTTCCAAAATTTTTTAATTTTTATGGTGGAAACTTAAAACTAAAATTTATTTGTTATTAATTATCAAAAGACGATAGAATTACGCCCCAAAAACAACAAGAGCGTGACGAAATCGAATGTTTCTATGGCACTGATGACGAATGTTGCATCCAGTGTGGTATTAATATTTTCAGTAACTCTGTCCCTCAGCTGTTCAAGCGCAGAAATCACTGCCCTCAATTTCCTTGAGGTTTCACATGAAAGTTCCAATAATAATAATATTTAGTAGTCGGGTTTTGCTGTGTACTACCTATAGATCCACAACAATAAAAAAAAAGGTTGAGCTTAGTTAAATTTTTTAGATGGACTGTTGTTATCAATTGTTCAGTTGATGGTAATAGAATCAAAAGGAAAATATGTCTAGGAAAATATAACTACCCCCACACCAATCTGTAAGGTTTTAAATTATCCAGACCTTTTTTCGAAGTCATACAGCCTGTTTAATGAAAATGTGCTTAATAAAATCGTTCCCCCAATAGTTCATCTCAGCCCAAGTACTTGAAGGATTTTGCCAAGAACGATGATACCAGGCTTGGAATCGTGAAGTCCGAAAGGGAACTTCTGCTACAGATCTAAATAACACAGTCAGTTTTGGTGAATTGACTCAGTGAATCAAGCTGAGCCTAATGAATTACGTCATTAAGCTTGATTTTTAAAGTTAAGCAGCGCTGTAGGCAGCAAATAGCTGGGAAGCTAACTAAAGTAGAGATTTAGTAATGAGCTACTTAAATTTCTTTTAGAAGTGAGTCTGTGAGTGTGGCGTTATGGCTGCTCAACAAGCTTTATATTTCAATTTACTTTACTTTATGCTTTAAAAGCTTAAATAAATGTTAAGAGAACTTGAAACCACAACCAACTATTTTTTAACACTTGCGAAAATCGTACTTGGCGAACACCCTTACTACATTTTTTAGGCATATAAAGTTTACGACATACTACAATACGACACTTACGACAACGTTGTGATCGGCCAATGACTTTGGTAATAATTTTTCAGATTTTTCGATTTCCTCTGTGAATACAGTACAAGCTTCTTTAATTTAGGAGAAATTAATATTTCCACTCGTTTAATTAGTCCCCAGCCTGTATGAACACAAAATTGTTGTATCACTACAAGTTTTCTATATATATATGTATGTATATGCATTATGCCAATTTGTATTTCGCTAATTGGGTGCGGCTTCTTGGCGCATCCTGCTTTGCCAGTTTAATACGAAATATTGCATTCGATTGCAATCTTCATACTTCGTGTTTACATACATACATGCGAAAATATATATGTTTTCCCTAATAACTATGTGTTTATGTATAAAATGTCGCTTTGTGTAGTGACATTTTTGACACTTTTAAAATGAGAAGATTGCAAGTAGAAAGACTATTAGGCGTTACTGATTTAATGAGCAGAAAGTTTGAATTCATTTTTGGTAGAGAAAGTGAATAAATTTTCGAGTATTAGTACACACCAAACTTTGTTGCATTGCAATTGCAATTTTGAGACAACAAATATGTAGGTGTTATACTTAATAGGAATTGAAAACTGAAATCAAAACTCACGGTACATGGCAACGACTTTTAAAAGAGTTGAATAAATAACAAACACCGATAGATAAAAGAAAAAAGAAGTGTGAATAGAAATTTAATTTCAGCTGGTTGCTTTCTTTAGGAATAGGCTGAGAATTTGCATTGGATTTTGATATATGTATATCCATTCTTTGCGATTTATAAAACTAGATTTCTTAAATGTACGCTTTTACCATATACTATATAATAAACTTGAAAAAAAAAACGCTGGACCAAATGCTAGCTCGATAGAAGGAGACTATGTTGAGAAATTATACGATTTTTTACCGAAAAATATATCTTTCGTTAAAAAAGTCACTGACCTCACATTTTCCTTCTTTAGATCTATAGATCCATAGCTTTCAACCAGTGTGGACAGACCGACTCTTTTTTCACGAACTTATGAAATTGAAGTTTTTCAATAAGTTAACTTCAAAGTATATTACCTTTACCATATGAAACAAGTTTATTTTAATACAAAGCTCTTGCTTTCAAAGGCCTGTATGTCAATTCCCCTATCCCGCCTTTTTCCTACTTTTACGATATTTGTAATAGGCAGGCAGCATTAAGTATGGTACGCTCATATGAACTGGCCATGCTCTGAATACGTTCTACTGTTCTAGTAATGGCTGTGGAAGTGGTACTGGTATTGGTAATTATAATGATGAAGTAATTGCAATGGTAATGGCAATATTTTTGGTAACGATAATGATAAACGTAATGGTAATGACAGTGGTAATTGCGTTGGTAATGGCGATGTTAATGGTAATTATACTGGTAATGCGAATGGTAATGGCAGTTATCTTGGCAATGGTAGTGATAAGGGTGAGATTATAGTAATGATAATGGTAATATTATTGGTAATGGTAATGATAATCGTAATGGTAACGTTTATATGTAATAGGAATAGTAATGGTAATGGCAATGGCAATGGCAATGGCAATGGAAATGATAATAGTAGGCAATGGCAATAATAGTGCTAATGGTAATGGTAATGGTGATGGTAATGGTAATGATAATGGTAATAGTAATGGTAATGGCAATAGTTATGGTAATGGCAATAGTAATGATAATAGTAATGTCAATGGTCATCGAATTGGTAATGGTAATGGTAATGGTAAGGGTAATAGTGATAGTAATAGCAATCTTATGGTAATGGCAACGGCTGTGGTAAGGGCAAAGGTAAGGTTAATAGTAATAGTAATAGTAATGGTAATGGTAATGCTAACTGTAATGCTAATTGCAATGGCAATGGCCATGGTTTTTAATCAAAATAGCAAAACCGTTATTTGATTGTTGCCTTTTTTCTATGTGATGACAACAAAATCCAAAGACTTAAATCCATAAAACGGGATTTTATTTCACCAAAAAAGTCAAACGTAAAGCGATGATTTTTTTGAGCTAACTAAAACACTTGAATAGCAGCCGAATGTTGTGCACACGTACATATACGTGAAGACACAAAAACACGATACAAAAAATGCATCGAATAAAAACAACGAAGCCAAATAAAGAGTGTCCCTAATGAGCGCAACGTAAATGCCAGCAATTTGTTTACTGGGTTAATAACTCCACACTGCCAAGTGGTGGCGATCGAAAAGTGGTTAACATTTCACACTTGCCAAAGGTTATATCGAATTAAGTAAGCACAAAAAAGTGGGCAATAAACCAATTAAAGCAACAACAATTGTCGACAGGTTGCCACTTTTATATACATAGGTAAGTGTAGCAGTGACTTGTTGTTATGTGAACCAATTTTAAGGAGGTAAGAGAAGAATGGTAAACAAAAAAGAGAGCAATTTTAACTACAAGGGCACTTGACAAATTTTTTTGCCACTTATGCAAAGGCAAGTAGCCGACGAAAGTAAGTAAAGGATGATACATACACATTTGCACACACAACAAAGTTAGCAGCAGTGCTGCGGTAAGCCAAATGCCAAGGTAAATGGTACAAGCTTAAGAAATGGCAGCCGTGCAATGCGGCGAGGCAGTGACAAATTTTCAAGTGAACACAGAAAATGCGTGCAAATGCCAAGCGACCACTGCTGCGGCAACAACACACACGGAAATGTGTTAATGGCACTTGAATTTGGCCAAATATGGCGGCAAAGTGACAACGCCAGACAACCAACCAGCTAGCTCAGGTGAAGTGAAGGCATGTGAATAGTGTTGTTGTAAATAGTTTAGTTTGCTGCTAAGTTTTTGGTGTGACTTTGCATGTACGGTGAAATTAAGCGCAACGCCACAGCAGCGCAGTCAGCGACAAGTCGACGAGTGAGCATTGAAATGTGCCGCGCATGCACGCACGCACACATATCAACTGGGCATGGCTGATATATGGGATTTACCGCTTTACCAAATTGATTGTCGAAAACAAATCGATGGCAAACTGAAAGCAAAAAAAAACGAGCTAAGTAAATAAATAACTACAAACAATGCTATAGGCGAAGATGGCAGTAGCGCTTTGCATGCCAGCCAGCCGGCCAACCAGCCAACCAACCAGCCAGCGGCCACTCAAAGGCGAAAGCGTTCGTAAGCCACCCCGCGCGCACGAACTGAAAGAAAGGCGAAAGAAATGTGGCATGCGATCGAATGTGGCAATGCAAATCGTGTCGATTTGTTCAAATCAAATTGAAATTTACCGTAAGGTTGAAGAAGATCAGCGCGCACCGACGACGCAGCGGTTGAGTAGTGCACGAGACGGCACGCAACAACGAGTGCTACAAGTCCAACCACCAACAGCAACAACAGCAGCAATTGTAGCCAGCAGGAAGCAGTGCCACAGTAGCCGCTGTGGTCAGTGTGGCATAACAACAACAACAACAAAAAAAGAAGAAAAATTCAACAACCAAAAAATCAATAACAAGTGGTGGCCGCGATTGAAGGCGTGATATTTACTTTTAAGGTTGGCAGTGTGTCACTTGGTTTAAGGGGGCAGCTGCAGCGTGTTGGGGAGGCAAGGAGGCAAGGTGGGGTGCGCATTACTTTGCATGTCAACCATGCCGAAAAAGTAGTGGAAGAAGTCGTGACAACATGTTTTTCGGCATTTTTTATCATTGTTGTTTTCCACTTACTAGTTACGCGGTGACATCTTTTGCAAGTTCGTAGCTTAAGTCTTTTGTGCCTTGCCTTGTGTTGGCATTTGGGAGAGCGTGTGCGTGCGCATTTGCTTTTCTGTCTCCGCTTTCTGCGCGCGTATTAATTAGTGACAATTGGTAATTGCTTATACGCACTGACAGCTGGTGATTGCTTGATATGTATATATGTATGTATACACATATTTACGCTTACAAAGTCGTGTACACTTTATGTTAAAACTATGTAGCACGAATAATATTTTTAAGTCAGGTAATTTTTATGTTTTTGAAAGGAACAATAGTTTACTAAATTAAAAAAAAAAAAAAACTATTAGGTGGAGTGATGAACGTTATCTTGGTGAGTTCTCAAAACGGCAAAAATATCTTTAAAAAATAGAATAAAAAGCTACATAATAAAATATTTTATTTGGAGAAAGAATTCACCTGACGGCCACATGAAACCATTTTCATGCACCAGCGAGGACTTCTGCGGACTTGCATCGACATGCCTTTGAAGCAGTCTCATTTTCCAAAGCAGCCTAGTGGACTCTTTAATCGAGTATTCCCTTAGCGGTCTCCGCGTAGGAAGCTCTAAATGTACAGCTTCTACCGAAATCTTCATGGAAAGCTTCGGACATGATTTCAGTCAGAAGACGAACGCTCTTTTTGCGCTAGCTTTTAGCAAGATCCTCAGTTTTACAAGACCTTGGTGAAGATTTTTTGCTCTATTTCACTCATGGCTTGCGCGATATTTGTCTTAAGTTACTGAAAGTTAATGGATTATTCGCATACAAAGGTCTTTAACGACACCATAAGAAAAGCCAAAGGTCACCAAACTGCAGCTCAGAGGTGGTGAATTGACATCGCCGAGACGGATGGTTGTTACGACTTTGGCACTCAAAATATCGACTGTGTTGCATGGCACGCCCTCCTGCTGAAAGATAAGGTCTTTCAAGTTCATTTCTTTATTTTACGGCCACAAATATTTATTCAAAAATTTTTATGAGCTTGGGGCCGTTTTTAGTGAAAACTTTATTGTGGAAAAGATCATAAAAATTGTTGAATATAATTGCTATAAGGCCATAAAAATAACAAAAACAAATAACTTAAGGACGGCCACAAATATTTTCAGAATTTTTAAAGAAAAAGAAGCTCCAAAATCCGCACAAAACTATTACTCTCTGACGCTGCTTTGGCTTCTCGATGACCACGTACGGGTTTTTCGATCCTCATATATTCGCCCGTTTTGCTTGTAATCATAGCCACCGCGATGAAAATACGCTTCGTCAGAAGAGACGAAGTTTCGAGCGAAATCGCTGTCCATTTCGTTTTCATTATTTGGCATCCTTTTTCAATTCCTCGGAGATATGATGTTGAATTTGTGTCAAGATTTCCAGAGGCAAAGAGCTGTCACTATCTGTACAACTTGTGATTAAAAATATTACCATGGGGATCACCCCTTGTATGCATCTTCGGGATTCTTAAATGTATATGGAATTACTTGTTACCGATCATTGAAAGAAGACACCAGGCCCTTAGTTGTAGTCAAAGTCAATTTTCGTGATTGTGTATACGAAACTTCGCACTCCAGTCATTGCTAATTCTTTACAACCTAGCCATGTTTTCCGATTTGAAATAAGAAAATTATCTGAAGGAGTCTGATCTGGAGAATGAGGGTTCAAGAGGTAGCAGTTCGAACTTTTGTAAAATATTGCCAAATCTAGGATGGAAGTATCCTCATGTCGGAAAAGGAAAACACCAAAGAACAGAACTCCTCTAGGCTTTGATATCGGTTGGACTTGGACCTTTCGGATGAAAGTATTGTATCACATAAAGATTACTGACTTCTTCCATGCTCAGAAATTCGCTGATAGAAATTAATCGATTGAACAATTTTTAAAGCGAGAGCAATCAAAATTTGTACATCCGTGGAAAATTATAAGCTAGCTCTCTTAAATAAGTGTCGATATGAACAAAAAACGAATTGCAACTGCCTTCATATCACCGCAAATCTGCATCTAGCAACCGCTTCCAAACGACAAAAATCACTCACTATTTATTTCAGCTAAATAAAAATAGCAATGACCGCATCAAAATTGAGCAAACGTCTAAGTAAAATGTCAAAAACTATTAAAGTTAACAAAGAATAAAGTGTTGACAACGCCAACGGTACGCGTATTAGCTTTATTACCGCTGCCGGCGACGCCTCCCTTAACGCCTGCACTGTCACAAACCACTCGGCCAACAAAGGCGTCAATGGCCGGGTATGTAGCTGTCAATCGCTGCACTGACGACGCCATCAATGGATTTACTACGAAATTGGTAAGCTCGAGCGGAAAGCAAATATGCTGTAATAATTCGCAAACACATACATACATATGTACATGTGCAGATCAAAATTGAGAAAAAAAGGTGATTAACGAACACATATTGTATGCACATATATATGTATGTATGTACAAGTAAAGCCCTCGCAAAATTATTAAACGTGCTGAAAGAATAAGCGCCAGCCAACAGGTTGCTGTTGTCGAGCGGTAAATAAATACAAGAATACTAATAAAAAATAAAAAAATAAGAAAAAATTATGAAAAAAAATTTGAAACCACCAAATATGTATAAATGTATGAATAAAAAATCGATTGATCATAGTAATAATTTAATTTAAGCTCTGCCAACAAGCCGAACTCGGTGTATGATCGCATGTTACTCGCTTGGCCGTAGCGTAACCCTGTAGGACTTCTTAAACGTAAATGTAATCCCAATTGTCAATGCACACTTAATGGTTAACGTAAATGTAATCGTATTTGTAATTCTCATCAAAGTCGTAATCCTAAACCTCAAAGTAATTGTAATCGCAAGCATCATAAAAATCGTAATCGTAAAAATAATTCTAGTCGATAATGGAATCTTAGTCATAAGCGTTAACCAAAAAAGTAGTCATAGTCGTAAATGGAAACATAAAAGTAATAATAATTGTAATCTTAATAGTAACCGTAATCCTAACCGCACTCGTAACCGTAATCGTAACCGTAATCTTAATCGTACCCTTAATAGTAGCCGTAATCGTAATCGTGATGATAATATCATTCGTTATCGTTATCATACTTGTAATGGTTATTGTAAGCGCAATTGTAATCGTAAACGTAAAGGCAAATGTAAACATTAACGTAAACGTAAACGTAAACACTAACGTAGACGTAATGGTTGTCTTATTTGCAATGGTAATCGTTACCGCATTCGTAGTTAAAAGTACTCGCTTAGGTTATCGTAACCGGTATCGTAAACGTAAATGCAAAACGGCAAACTGTCTGAAGTATTTCATTGAATAAATATATTTTTTCGTAATATCAGAAAAAGCAAGAAAAAGTAAAGCTTTCCAAACACCATTAAAAATTTAAGCTATGTAAATAGATTTAAATAAAATATTCTATCTTTTTAAAACACGAAATCCAATTTTTTATACACAAAAATGATTGTTATGCTATTTAACAATGAATACCTGAAGTATACCAAGTTGGCTGCCCTTTAATTTTTGTGGCTCCAAATTTTTTATTTATTTTTACTTAAAAAGGCTTACATAATAAAAACAAATATTATACAACCCACAAAATGTAGCTCTAGCCGCAGAAGCTTTCGGCTCGAAATTCGAGAGTTTTTGTAGATTTTTAAGGGTCTGAAAGTCTTTGAAGAACTTTGGCAAAACTGGGAATTGGCCTTATACATTCCAGTTTGTCGATAAATTTCGATAACTTGGTACATATCGATAATTTTAGGATTTTTAGAAACGCTCAACAGAATTCGATAACTCGAATAATTTCGATAATCTTCGATAACTGTGCGCTTCTAAATCTTGATAAACTTCGATAACTGGATTAATTTCATTAACTCGACAAAATGTGACAATCCAATTAAATTTCGTTGCTCGATAACTATGTGTAAATTTCGGTAGCTCAGTTTCTGTGTCTATATATTTCGAGAACTCAATAAACATGGGCCAATTTAAATAATTCGATACGTTGCGATAACTTAATAAACATGGATAACTTTATACATTTCAAAAACTCGATAAATTTTGGTTACTTGATAACTTTCGATAACTTAATTTTTTCGATTCCTATTGAAAAATTTCAATGAACCTGCTAAATTTTTCAGTTACCTCAGTTATTATGTATTTCCCATTTTTTTTTAATTTGCGTCTTTATCTTCATTTTTGAGTTAACTTTTTTCTCTTAATCATTTTTATCATTTGTTTTTTCATCATCACATTTATCTTTATTACAAAATTTAATTTCAGATACGAAATAAAACTAAATGCGAAAACAACTCAAACTGAACTACACACAAATACGGAATTTTTTAAACGGTGATTTTGGCCGTAATTTTTAATCTATTTTGATACAATAATAACTCCCTCATCTACAGAAAAATACCTTCACAAAGGTGTTCATAGTTTTGAAATCGTTTCAGTAGAATCGCCTAACAAACAATTTATAATTTTACACATTTTTATGTTAAAAGTTTTCCTGCGTATTAAATAGTTCAAGAAAGAAACGAGTATACCACATTACACTCCTCTCCTCGAATAGTTATCGTTATCGAAGTTTTTTTCGGTTAAAACTAAATTTCCTATCGGGTGTGCGTAAATAACTGAAAATTTAAGATTTTTTGCTGCATCACAGGCTTCCTTGTGTGTGTGCGTATGTTGTGTTCACGTGTCTGTCCGCACCACAACAACATGACAAGTTGAAGCTTACACACGTTCATTAGCGGTGTCAGGTGGTATCAATTGTTTTTCCACTACTACTATGCATACATATTTTTTGCCTACCGATCATAGAACACTTAACAGGTTCAATACAACTTTTTTTCTTAATGTATTTTTTTTTGCAGCACTGCTTCCTATGATTTAATTTGATTTTTTCCAACGCCTCGACATGTGCCTCATACACATTGGTCGGCTGTCAATTTTGTATTTGTTATTGCTATTGTTGTCTTAAGTATACCTGTTGCCGTTGGCGAACTTTGCTTTTGATATTTAAATTTACTTAATTTTTTTCGAAATAAGTTTGTTTTGTTGTATTTGCTTTCAGTTACGGTGGGTGGCTGACTCTTAATTGCTCAAGGGGCACTCACATTATTCAGTGTGCAAAAAATTATAAAAAAAATAAAATAAAAAATAAAAATGTGTAAACAAAATCACAAAAAAGGGTACCAGTCGAAATCTAACGGCTGACACCGCCGCTGAGTCAAGCGTGACTACAATGCTTGTATTACAATATGTACAAATTTACTTAATTATTTTTATAACGATCTTTCGCTTCGATTGCACCGCCTTTAATGCTGATTAGCATTTTACAGCCGCTCGCATTAATTGAATTTCAAATCGACTTCTTTCGTTTTCTATTTCCTCTCGATTGCCAACATTCAGTTTCAGATCATGTTTTAGCTTTTTGCATTATTTAGTTTAAGGTAAATATGATTGTACATATGTATCAAAAGGTGAATTGAACCATATTTCCTTAGTTTAGCTTTTGATATTTATTTAGTTCGGCTAGGCAGTGCTGGGGGCGAGTGCAAAAAACAAAATTGGATGACAGAATGATTGACTGCAGGCTGAGCGTGGGTTTGTGATAATCACAGGTTTGTCGTCTATTTACCATGACTTCATGCTTAGTTTGCTTAGCTGGAGGTTTTGAAGAATTATTAGAGGTCAGTGCTCACACACAAGTGCTGGCTTATTTTTGAAAGAAGCATATTAAAAGTTTTTGATTTTTTGTTATCTATTCGATTATGGAGTAAATATACCAAGTAAATAGTCCGATTGGACATGCTTAAATAAGCAAACTTTGAGTCAACGCTGAGTTCTCAAAAAATTTCATAATTTCCACGTGTTACTCGACAGAGGAGAAGAATGTTAAGACCAATGAAAACTTCGATGAACACCTAGAAGAAATTGGTCTAAATTTTCAGCCATCACGAGAATAAGTTCGACAACGGAAAAAGACAGATCGGCCTTGTTGGGCACCATTAGTATCAGACACCAGCATTGAAACATCTACAAGGTCTTCTGGATGTGAGAATAGCTAAAATCGCCTAGAATCCCTACCTTATTGTAGCCTCTGTTCAATGAACAATGTCCCACAGGCAGCACGAAGCAGCAAAACTGCAACTACAATGGACAGCTATTTAAGAGCTTAAGCAACTATTTATTTCTCAATTCTACTCGAAAATCAATTTATCAACACCAGGACATAAATAAGCAGTCGAATTCCATATCTTCTAAATTTGGAGCACTGAAGGAGAATTGATGGTTGGCTACTACCAATTTTTATTTTTATTTTTTTTTTGTCGGTACTAACACAAAACAACGCCTACAGAAAACAGCACTCAGACTATATGTTGTCAATAAGGAGGAAGTGTAGTTTGTCCCTGTTACAATTGATAAATATCCTGATCCCTGCGTCAGTTTTGGAGCGATCAGTAAGTACCCTACAATATGTGAGCCCGGGCTTAGTATTTCAGGGAAAGCCTCAGTGCAGCACAATGCGGTCGTTTTTTTGAATTTGACAAGCAGATCTCCTACGCTTTTGAATGCGAGTTCGTCCCAACACACCACAGATGCATAACTGTTTATGGGTCTAATCATAGAAGTGTACATCTACAGGATTCCTCTAGGTGACAGATAACACATTTTATCAAATACCCGTTTACATTGCCAGAAGGCTTTGAAGGTATTGTGTTAAATGTGAGCCTTCCATATTACTGAATAGTGACTCCTTTAAGGGCAGGGGGACAAGGCTGTCCTACTTTCTTCTTCTAGAAAAGAGCACAACCTATTCTCAATGATTTTCAGTGTTGCCTTCTATTTAATGAAGAACACACAAAACAGTCAAGCTTGGCCAGCACCAGAGCAAGGGAAAACCCACGCCGTTCTGAGGACAGCCCCTATAAACACCGGACGTGACATATTAGCCTCCTGCTGGCTGAATTTTAACAAATAATACAACAGCGTAAAATGGCTTTGTCAAAAGCACCCTTAATGTCTAAAAAATGCCCAACGTAAATTCTTTCTTAGTGATGGCATTGTTTGTTCGGGCAAACAGATTTTGCAAAGATGTCTCACAAGATTTCCCGCCTGATAAGAATATTGGTACAAAAACAGAGAATGCGTAACTCAACCAATCTCTCCAAAGGTTTCTGCATGAAGGACATCGTGCTAATGGGCCTGAAGCTTTTAGGAACATCACAGACGTCTCTACCAATTTTAGGGATAAAGACGACGTCAACTGGATAACCTCCATTTTTTTTGGATACAGGCAAGCTACAAGCAAGTGCAAGCGTCGCAGTGATTATGTTTTCAAGGTCGCCACCAAAAGATCAGCAATTTCTTTGCGTACACCGGGAATAATAAAATCCGGACTGGCCGATTGGAGGCTGTCAAATATTCGTTAGCATAACTTATGGCAACCTCACTCGTCACAGTTCTGGCAACAAACCATTTGTACCTTGAAACTGTGGTTCACACATTCTATCCCCTCCTGTAAATGGAGGAGAATGTGTAACGATCATCAAATTTGCAATCAAATGAGTCTTAAAAAAAATGCACTGTCTCATTCATTATGACTGTGAAGTAACCGTCAGACCTATTGAGTGAATCGAGCTTAACGGTTTGGTCTTTCTTAAGGACTTTTACCAGCCTAGCTGTTTGGTTCAAGTTATCAACACTATAGCAGTGTTCTTTGATCGAAGCCCTTTGCGAAGAACGAGTTAGCTGCTAATATATGTATAATCTCTCTTTATGCAGCGGCTGTGTTTTCATTCCATCACAGCATTTGTTTTGAGTGCACGGTTTAAAGGTATCTTCGAATCTCTTTCGGACGGATAGGGGAAGAAAGATTCATAAAAAGGTAGTTATAAAGAAAGGGAAAAAGGGATATAGATGGAGACACAGAGACTCAATCTTGGAACTATTTCGGGGTTTTATAGCGTTTTCGTTTCTACAAGAAATGTTGCCTTCTCATTGCCCTCTTCTTAGTATTTGTGCGTAGAGAGCAAAGAGAAGGTAACCTTTTTGGGTAGAAACGAAAACGCTATTAGAGATTTTCGGAATTCTCGAGACTAAATCAGGATTTTCAAGACTATTTCGGGATTCTCGAGACTATTTTCAGATTTTAGAAAGTATTTTTCGGAATTTTCGTCATATTATCGATTTTGTTACGATACTGCTACAGACATAATAATCGATTTTATTATAGATTTTTATTGATTTTTGTAGCGGTAGTTTTATCGATTTTGTTATCGATATTTTTTACGTATTTTGTAATCAATATTTTTTATTAATATTTTTATCAATTAATGAACTAATCGATCTTTTCATAAAAATATCCATCGATTTACCGATATATTTATCGACTTACTAACCGGAATATAACGTGTGATCACACGATTAGAGATCACGTGGCATGTTACCACATTCATCATCACACCAAATGATATGACATCATATGACAGAACATCACATGATATGACATCATATTGCATGACATGGCATCCTGTCATATCACAATACATTATATCACATGAAAAGGCATCACATTGTATTGCATTACCTGACATAACATCACATAATATCTTATCACGTCACCGAAAGAAGAAACGGATAAAAGCAAAGATGAAGACCAAGGTAATTTTAAACACTTTACTTTTATAATAACAAGAGACTATAAAGATAAAAGTAAGGATAAAGGAAAACAGAATAATATAAATTTAATTATAACGAAAAGGGTTGAGGTAGGGTTATAATAGAGATAGAAAAAAGATAAAATATAACCTTAAGCGTTATATTTACTAGCCTGTCGCTTTATTCACTATTTTCAACCAATGAAATATATATATTAATGTTGGTTATGAGACAAACTAGATATGTAACACTCACAAGTTTCACTTCTCCAGTGAACCGGTTTTTTGTCAAATTGCCATTTTTGGAAAAACTCGAAACCTGGTTTTCGAAAAAGGCTAAAAGTTGCTACCCCTCCTGCGAAGGAGTTTTACTTACTTTAAAGATCATTACGTACTGAATAAGGCTTAGTCCTTGGTAAACTTCAATTTTTTTTTATGAAAAAAAACTTGAATGGGCAAATGTGAGAAATATATCTATATGACCGGTTTCTGGTAAACTTTGTTAAAAGTACATTCGTGATGGATTTTTTTTTGATTTGCAGTAATTTAGACTAAGTTACAGAAAATGTACGTCGAAGCCTTTAAGACCACTTTCTTTTATGCTGAGCATCCAGCACTACCTGTGATCAAGTATACTGACGACCGCCCGCCTTTAAACTTAGCAACTGATTGATTATAGCTAGGCACATGTATTTACTACATTATTTTAGGCGTCACATATATATATATGTATATATAAATAAAATGCTTGTAATTTAAGCATTTCCTCATTCCGCTGACACGACTATGAGCTTGTGTGTTTTTTTTTTTACTTTTCATTGATATTAAATAAACATCCACTCTATACTTGTTCGATACATCAGATATAAGCAATAAATAACCAAAAATATCTTGTCACGTTAATCGATTTACAAATAAATTGAGTTACAGGCAAGTACATACATATGTATAAAATATGACCGTAGATATGTATCTAGATATGTATGTCGTAAATGCACATCCATTTTGCGTAAAAGTTCACGTGTGCCCACATAAAGTTCACACAACACTCGAAAGACAGTTGCCTAGAGAAAGTTTCAAGCAATATTGGAAATCTAATTGTAAAATCTTGGCTGCACTAAATTTATTTCGAACATGTGTATGTTTGTACGAGTACATACAGTGCAAACGCTATGCTTAATTGCATACTTTTTTACATACACACACACATACCATATATATGCAAGCCCTTGCTATAAGCGCTCCAGAAAGTGGGCTTTAATTATAGATCATGTTAATAATTTCTCAATTGAAATTTTTATCATTTGCCCTGTTCGACAATCAATCATAATCGTTAAACGCCAAGCAAAGTTGAGGCGTGGGCCCCAACAATAACAACAACAACAAACACTACAAAAACTACAAGAAAAGTACCAGCATTAGGTATCGTTGCTACATACATATTCGTTGAGCGCAAACCAAACCCATTCCGTTTCGCTCAATCGCTGCTAATTAATCACAAACAATAATCGAAATGCTACGATCCGGTGCGCGTATCAATGAACAAGTTGTGAACGACGCCTTATGCGAGACAACGTACGATTCAACAGCAGCGCAGCAGCTATCGAGCAATGACAATGAGTTGAATGGCATGAACAGGTCGACAAGCTTGTTGTCAGTTAGCAGCTGGGGGCTAGAGTACTCGCATAACAAGAGAAATGTTTTTTGATTGCGGGTGGTGTGATAGTTAAGAAGATGTATGCGTATCTAATAATTAGAAAATTTTTTTTAATTCAAATGTGAATGTGTCTGTATATGTTAATTTTTTCGCTTTTTGCGATCGCGGGATTTTCGAGATGTTGTTATGCCAATCCCTGGATCCCGGTATTAGTCCCGGGATTTAGAGATTCATTACTTTTCAACAACTTATNGCTAGAGTACTCGCATAACAAGAGAAATGTTTTTTGATTGCGGGTGGTGTAGTAGTTAAGAAGATGTATGCGTATCTAATAATTAGAAAATTTTTTTTTAATTCAAATGTGAATGTGTCTGTACATGTTAATTTTTTCGCTTTTTACGATCCCGGAATTTTCGATATGTCGTTATCCCAATCCCGGGATCCCGGTATTAGTCCCGGGATTTAGATATTCATTTCTTTTCAACAACTTATATCGAGAAAATTGCGTCTATATTGTTAGAGAAGCCCTCCTACGATAAAATAAATAATAAATAAATGGGTTCGAAACCTACTTTTTTATTTAAAGTGGCATTTTTCTTTTCTCTCTCTGGCATTCTGGATTTCTTTTAAAGGACTTTGTATTTTCAAAAATATGATTAATTCGAAATTATTTAAAAAATTCAGTGCAATGTAGAATAAAATTATGGTTATCAAATGAAAGAGGAAATTTCATTAAAATTTAAAAAAAAAATTTATTTTTTTGGATTCACAAAGAGGAATATTAAATTTTTTAACTGATGAAATTCGAGGAAGTTATCGAGTTTATATAAGACCTTAACATATAATTAAAAAAAAAATAAAATATTACGAAATTTTAAGGATTAAATTTTAAAACGACATTTTTAATACTTACCAGTATTTATGCACCAAAAAATTGAATCGGTTTCAATTCTACAGAATTTCGTATTTAATTTGATACACATTTCACTGAATTTTTAAATAATTTTTGAATTACTGATGTCAGAGTGAAAAACTAAAAACGCAATTTTACTATATTTGGCACATATTTTCGCGAATATATTGATTTTTGTGTGTAAAATTTACTGCATATATGTATAATGAGCTAGACATGTCTAACAAAATATTAATTATAAAATAAAGAAAAAAAGAAATATAGCCACCAGTATTGGCATTTCTATAATCGCAATCAGTTCAAAATACAAATCCCGAAAATCCCGGGATAAACATTCCTAGTAGTTACATACATACATACACTATTTTAGCACGTGCATTGGTGGCGTAGGGAAAGGTTGACGAAATAAGAATAAAGTGATTTCTTTTTAGAAATTTGCTGAAATATGATTTTTTTTAAGATATAAAATAAATAGTTTGGTTTGAAAATCACTAGAAATTATTTTTTGGAATCAGCGGGAGATTGTACATACAAATTGGATATAAATAAAAAGCAATTTATGAAACTTTAAAAAGTTTATTTATATATATTACATACTGTAGATACATAAAATTGGCATTAGTGTATTTAAAAGAGCGTATTATCTGAAGCGAATTTTCAGTACATTATGATGATATATATTTAGAAATATAAAAAATTTTTCGCTGCTTCCCGGACTGGTGGACTACGCACTTCCAAACCCTGCTCTCAGTACAGTGTTTACGACGCTCCTAGCCTTTAGCGAAAGAAGAGGCTCTAAGTAGTGGTGACTCCATCAATGTGGCTCAAAGCTCGTAAGAAGGGTGGGTGGGGGTGTATACTGCGAACAGCTGGAAATCTTCTTTAGCTTTCATCTTCCGGACCATTGTAGGGGTTTTCAGACGGAACTTATGGCAATCGACAAGGCCACAAAACTATTAAGGCGTGATATGTTATCCCAAGCTGATATCTAAATACAACTTCACTGACAGCCAGGCTGCATTCAAATCCCTTACGATGCTACCGACAACCTCCATGATAGATTTAAAGTTACACACATCTCTTAGTGATATTGCTAAGTCATTTCGCCCAAAGGGGACATGGGTTCCAGGATACTGTAACACTGAGGGGAATTGCAAAGCGATGAAATGGCGCAACTTGGCACCAAACTTCCTATTGAGGATATAAACGATGAAATTATAAGCTTTCAAGCTACTTATTTCCGACAGACTTAATAAAATAGCGAACGACAAATGGCATAACGAAATCACCTGTAAAACTGCCAGCCAGTTATGGCCGGTGCTCTGAGCCTAGATAATTTGTTAGCTTCTTTTACAAGTAGACACTGCTTAATTGGCGAGCATGCCTATCGATCAGGCGTAAAATTACATAACTCCTGTAGAAGTTGTCAAGATGAAGAGATGGTGGAAACGATTCATACCAATTTGTGGCAAAGCTCTGCTCTATCCAGATGAAGAATCTCCGCTCAAGGTAGATAATTCTTCGATAACTTGGTGGGCCTCAGATGCGTGGATATCAGGGATTTTCTAAAATTCCTGTGAGATTCAAAATGGTTTTGGGAGAGATTGGGAGTTGCTAACCGCATATGGGGCTTCACAATGGGCTTTGAGCCTAAGTGATTCTCATAGACGACCGCGGCTACCTAACCTTGATGTTACGAGCGGAGTTAAGTTGAAAATTAGGGTACAATATTTTTATAAAAGCCAAGCTCGCTATCTAAAAAAAAATTCATATAAATAAAACCTCCAACTTTCTGCGAAAAATATAAAACTTCTACAAACTTTCACCAAAATTTCTGACCTTTTTTTCAGAATATTAAGGAGAAAACTTGGTATGCCGTAGTACGGTTCGTCTAGCTGTGGACGAGTACAAGACAAAATGAATCGAACTCGCACCATTTTAGTGTGAGCAACTATTAGCTCATAATATATCAATTTCGTTTCAGGTCAAATATGTATTGCTCGTCATTTTAAGACTTCAAAGTCAGCAAAATTGAGTCTCTCATATTTAGACTGAATTTTAATTATTTATTATACATATATATCTAGCGCAAAGGTTAACTTAGATTCATGTCAGCCTATGCTGATAGCACGTTCATGTTATTTAAAGTGAGATCAATAGTGTTACTTGTATTCACGAATCAATCCATCAGCCTAGGGCTCGGCATTTTAAAAGGTGAATACCAAAAGTCGGCCAAAAAATTATTGTTACTAATATGTGAATTACTTACTAGTATATTTCGGCTAAAATATTAACTTAAAATTACTAAGGAAAAGGTCACATAAAGCCCTTTCTGCCGACACGTTTCCAAGTAAATCACGCTTATGTAGTGCTGTTGTTGTTGGCTTCGTGCCGATGATCTTTCGCAAAGCTTACATTGACACTTTTTAAAATTCACTTTTATACTTTTGTATGTTGTCGTTGTAGTCACTGCCATTGTAATTGTCTAGTAAACAACAAAAATATTTTAAATATTATGTCCTACCTGCCATACTGACATTAATTGAGTAATTTATATTGATGGCGTCAGCCTGCAGGCACGCCAAGCAGAGCGCAAAAGAAGAACCAAGAAAAATCACCGCACAGCAGCAGCGTTGGCAATAGCCTTCATTAGCATCATCATCATCATCATCATCATCATCATCGCAATGAGCAGCACCTAACTATCAAAATAAGAACCAGCAGAGACAGCACTGGCTAGTTATAAATAAATCCCTTATGCTGGTTTGGACCTTCGCATATTCGTTTTATTAATTCATATTCTTAAGCGGGTAGATTTATGTACATACACACATACATACATATATTTATATTCACATTTAATCACTCATTTACTAAGCATGATTATGATAATGTTGATTACCCGCGACATGAATTCAATTAACACTTGTCAGTTGTGTCAGTTGCATGACTGCGCGCGCTTTTGTGCCGAGTAGGATAATGCTTAGCTACCGATCGTGGCAAGTTCGTTGCTTAAGTCTTTTGATTGCTGTCAGCGGTCGGCGCTGCTGCTGTGCTAAATGGCGATCACGAATTTTTGATTTTGACATTGCTACGAAATCTTTACATGATTTTGCATGTTCACTCACTTTTTTTTAAATAATAACTTGTATTATTTTTTAATAATAGGGGCGGCTGTTTTGTGGCATCGTTTAGCAATCAATGAGCTGATGACACGTTGATAGCTGTGTTTACCCGACATTTTTGTGTAAAATTAAAATAAATTTTTTTTTATTTGGTTGTTTTTAATTAATTCGCAACCAAAGATATATTCACTTGGATTTCAGAAACTCTTCTTGTGTGAAAATTTGTTCATATGTATTTATTAAAAAAAAAT
>NW_016163872.1:0-34313 GCF_001687245.7 Rhagoletis zephyria | reverse complement strand
CAGCCTGCAGACCAAGACGAAGGCGCTGGACTGTTCCTTTTTTTTAAAGAGGTCGCGCTTCGCACCGTGGCGCCAAACTGCAATATACTGTTCAAAATAGCGTAGAGCCTTCACTTTGTAACCGATTTTTAAATCAAAGCTAATACAATTTAAAAGAAATTTGTCGAGCTCAATAAACAATAAATAGATTAAAAAAACAGTTAATACATTGAACCCTAACCGTCAAAAAGAGGTAAACGATATTAGGATATAAAAACTTATTGAAAACACTTTTACGGTTCCCACAAAGCGATAAAAAATGCAAAAGTGAGAATTTAAATTTATAAAAAAATGCATCCAAATTAAATTTTTTCAAAATTTTTATAAATTCTGCTTGGCAATTTTTTCCATATGAATTAATGCTGGATTTCCACTAGGCATTAAATGACAAAAATGACAAAGTCGGGCATTAAAAAATATTCGCGTCATTATATTAAAAAAAATTGTCATTAATTTCATTTCCACATGGCACTTTCTTAAATGGCATAAATTTTTTGTCATTTCAATGTCTAGTGGAAATGCGGCATAAGTGTGCTCGAAATATTAGCAAAAAAAAATTATCTAAAACCAACGCTAATTCTTATCGACTTAAAACTTTCACTTTATTAAACTAATATTTAACACGCTATAAAACTGGTACCCAAATTTTTTTTTTAAATTCTGAAAAAAAATTTTAATTTTAGTGAAATTTTTTTTATAAATTAAACTTTTGCCTTTGCAATTTTCTCGGTTTGAGAGAACCCTAAAATTTTTCCAACTGCGTTTTATTATGTAACATTTACAGGAACGGAAAAATTCCAACTTAGTCTGCACTTTGCACTAAAAATGTAATATTAACAACTGAAAATTCAAAAATCGGGCCAAATAAATCTTTGCTAAATTGTATTAATAATAATAACAGAATGGCGTTTGTGGCGTGCGCCTTGATGTTGTCGCACAAAGGGGAAGGATCAACAGTTTTACGCCGTCTGCGAACGGCCATTGTATTTTTATGAAAAGCTGTTTTTCATGGCGGAAATACACTCGCAGGTTTGCCGTTGCCTGCACTTCGCCAGTATGCACTCGAAGATGCCCCTCTCGTGTCGTCAAGACTTCTCTGATTCTAACAAGTGTATCCGTTGTTACCAAATGAGCCTCACGATGCTAGTGGTGTTCGGACGTTATCAGGAAGCTTCTAGTGCGAGTTCAGACTATGACGTTCTGACAAATCTTTGGTCTAGTCCATTGCAAGCTACTAGTGCCTATTAGGGATAACATAGCTTATGACAATAGGGTCAGCCGCTTAGTATTTATTTTTGTCTGCAACGTTTTATAACCGTTATCCCTAGTACTGTCGGAGTAGTTTTAAGCATGATAAAAAAATAGCCGAGAGGAATTTTTCAAATTCTTGACGTTTGCAAGCAATTTAGCTTTACAATTTTACACACAAACTCACACACAAATTCTCATTTTCAATCTCAAACAACAACTTTGAACAATTCCTTTTTTTTTTACTCTCAATTTTATATGATTTTAAAATGCTGGCAAACTTCAAAAAAAAATCATGGCCGAAGGATTGAGAGAACGGTTTTGCCTTACTATGTCTTTATTATGGTTTTAAGGACTTTAGGGCTCTGTGCTTATTTGTTGATCGCGATGGATTCCTAAATTTTTTGTTGTCATTTATTGGCGTTGACAAGAAAATAATGTAGGCAAAGCCAGCTTCCATGACAGTGTTTTGATAAAAATTGTATCATTACTCTAGCACATTCTCAATTCTTTCGGTTTGCAAAATTACATGAGGGATTTGTAATTTTATCGCCTTTTCGTTTAGAAATATGTCACTTTTTATATAGTGGCATATGGGGTTATGTCACGGCGCCGCTTACATATATTCAAATGCACTCCCAGTCTCTCTTTTTTCATTGATGCCGACTCGATGTTACCCATTCTGATCAACCCATCTCCCGCTTAGTTTCCTGCAACATTACTCTGGGCTGGTACCCAAGAAAGTCTGACGAGAAAATAATCATATGCAAACCAAAGCGAAATCAGTCACTTGCCCAAAAGGAATTTCCTTGCGGCTTGTCAATCATAGTAGATATTTTCTTCCCTTGTCTTTTTCTAATACATGACTCAGGACCATATCTACGGCTTCTTTTATGACAGCTCACTCTGCCTGGAAAGCTCAACAGTTATTCGGAAGCCTAAATTTGAGATTAATGATGGTTCTCAGAACCGAACCTTCCGTCAATGTCCGAGCCATTTGTAAAATTTTACTGGAGCCTTCCAACCAGACCTCTAGTGGTCATCTGTGAGTTGAGAAAATGTTAACCGGTGCCAGTCTAGCCATGCGGTAATATGTATGTGTTATCAGGATGTTAAAAGGTTACCAAATTGGAAACAACTGCTATGACGTGAGCCCTTAAGTAGGCTATTTCCATGAGAGAACTTTTCCATTAGAAACTCTTAAACTATAGGCATTTAAGGGTGAAAACTATAGACCACAAAGTTACATACTTTTCTTCAATCCTGTACTTTAGGTATTCTGTTGATTACAGCACAATTTATTCAACTTGTTTCAAAAAGCCCCGCAATTAGCTTTTAGTGTGCAACAACTGTAATCCTCAAGGTATTTATTGTTCATCATTTTTTAATACATAATCATCATTTTCACAATAACGACTCAAAAGTCTGTTCAAAAATGGAATTTCAGCTGCATCATTTTATATATACATACATATGTATGTATGTGTGTACGTATAAAAAAAAAAAAAAATTGACACCGATGTCTGACGATAAAACATTCCATATACCAACGGCCTTTGGTTGAGCAACTGTAGGCTGATTGCTTGCGCTGACTGCGCTGATAAGATTAGACAGATACCGTTGAAAAAAGGGAGCAAAGCACAATAAATGAATGTGTGTGTACATAACAACTCAGGCAGAAAATATGACAAATATGACTTGCAACTGACAATTAAATGTGCAAACAAGAAACAAAAAAAAAAAAAACATTTTAACAAATAAACAAAAACGACGATAGACGCAATGGAGCGCAGACACATTTGTGAGGGTGATGGAGAGTTGCATACATATGTATAAAGCTACATAGGCCTACTCGCGCAATGCTACGTGAGCTATATACATATACATACATATGCACAAAAATAAATATTATAATTTTTTTTCTTGCTTGTGTGGATGTTCAAATGTTTAAGTATACCATGCGGTAATTATATTCGAGTGTGATACTTGAAAGTACATTTATTTTAAGTGCTTCTTTTGTTGTTAGTGTCATTTAACTGCGACAAGGTCGCGTCTAAGCAAGCATTTTTCAGTTGCAGGTATTTATTTCTAATGTGTTTCTTATTCGCTTCTCTGCGCTTAAGCTGGCAAGTGGAAAAAATTTTATTATTTTTTTTTTTAGTTTTTTTTTGTCTTTCATTTGTGAAGCGCAAAATGGAGATTGTGTTGCATTTGTTTTTTGACTTCGCTGAGCACTGTTGTTTATAATTGCAGTGAAATACATTTTGTTCTTAAATTCAAATGAATTTTGTGAAAAAAAATTTGATATTTTTGAGTTGTAGCTAATCTTCTAGCTTAACCATTTTCTCAGTGTACATTAGACCGTACCAGAAGAAAAAGTTCGCCGTACACCCCTGAATCTTAAAGTTTTGTTTGCAAGACAATTTCGTATTTTTATTTTTTTTTTGTTGTCGCCTTTTACATTTTTTTCGTCATGTCTTCGGCATTTATAGTCGGATCTTAAATTATTTAGGATAATTCGATGCTATTGTCTCTCGAAGAACAGTTTTTTGTTTCACAGGTCATTCTACGACTTACCCACCAGATCTCAGTACCTACCACCCTAATGTCAGTAAATTAAGGCTCCTAAGAAATCATTAAACTTTTGCTAGAAAGCATTTAGACTTAAATATAATTTCGATTTTTATTTTGCCTAGGCCTGATTTTGTATTTTTTTTTTTTAATTTCATTGACTTCAAGTGCCCGTTCTAGCACACTTACCCACCAGATCTCAGTTAATATCACCCTAACTAACCACCCTAATGTCATTAAATTAAAGCTCGCCAAAAATCATTAAACTTTTGCAATAATTTAGACGTAGGGTGTAGCGAACTTGTGTTACATACATACAGTGACTCAAACAAGTGTTCACGTGGTGATTTTTTTTTTATATTCACTATGTTTTTCAAGTTCATTTTTTTTGTTATTTTTTTACAAACATTGTTCCAGCTTTAGCCAAATTATATACATACATATGTACATAAGTAAAAGTTTCAAACTTCATACAACATTTAGGAAAATTCAAAAATTTTCATCAAAATTTCGAGCTTTTTAATCTGAATCTTTACAAAATTTTTAGGTGTATAGCCCATACATTTTAGTGGAAATTTCAACCGTCTAAAAATGCCGCTAATTTTAGCAATTTAGAAAAACTGGCGTTGATCTTTGAATTTGGTTTCCAAAGGTCTGCCGCATTTTATTTCATAAGAAATTCATGCTTATATGGAAAAAAGTGCAAAAATCCGTTAGCAAAAAAAAACATTATTAAAAATCATGAGCCGAAATTTTATTGGCTATAAAACTGCATGCCCAAAAATGTTGTAAAATATTCAGATTAAAAAGCTAGAAATTCTTATGAAAATTTGTTGAATCTTCCAAATTTTGTATAAAGTTTGAAACTTTGATTTACATAGTTTTGGTTAATTCTTGGACAATGTTTTTATAACTAATAACAATAAATAATAACAAAAAATTTTTTGAAAAACGTTGCCAATATTTGAAACAAAAAAATCAACACGTTAAGACTTGTTTGAGTCACTGTATGTATTTACTAATACTTTTGATTAAACCAAATCACATTTGTACAAATACATATGTATGTATACATAAAATTAAATGCACACGTTTCAATTGATCGCCATTCAAAATTAAAAAAAAAAAACCCCAAATTTAAAAGCAATTTTTAATATCGCCATCGAATTCAATTATAAAGCCAGCCTACTTGTTTTTTCAGGCCTTAACGTTTATTACATTATTTTTTTTTTGTTTTTTTTTTAATTATCATCATAATAATAGCTCCGTAACAAAAGACTCGCTGCTATCGTCAACTGCTATCGCACGCCCAGCTCCGTACATGTGAGTCGTAATTCAGTATTGTTATTGTTTTTATGCGCTTGCTAATGAAGACGTTCATTCAGTGAAGAACTGGAGAAGTAAACAACCAAAAACAAAAACACAGCAACAAGTAGTCTCTACACTGATAAAGCAACTGATTTTTTTATTGTACATAGGTATTTGCAATACACATTGAGATAAGCCAATGAACTTCGCAATTTGCAAGCGTTTTCGTTTTTTTTTTTTAATTTTTATTAATTTAAATTTTATTTAATTCATTTTTTTTTTGCTTAATTGATACAATAACAAAGTGTCAAGGTGACTTATTTGTAATGTGCATTGTTTGCAATATTTAGGCATTTATTTAATTTAAAAAAATTTAGCAGTTTGTCGGCATATATTTTCGAGGTCAATGTGAAATTAAAAAAAAAAACATTAAAGTAAATAAATACATAACTAAAAAGTAAAATGGCAATAAATAACTAAACAAAGGTAGCTGGTGCATGAGCGTAATTTTTTTAATTATTCACGTCGGGAAACGATTTGAAGAGATTTATTTCAATAAGCAAGGCCTTTGGTTATCAGTGCGTACATACACGAAATCCCCTTAGAGCATTTGCCGCAAAAGGAAAACATAGCCTGGCATGTATTAAACCATGGTTAAAAACCATTATCTGTCTGAAGCTCTGCTACGTTCTAAACTAAGCAACTTTAGATGAATAAACTAGCCTCTCTATTAACCCAGCCCTTCGATACCAATCCCAGCAGCCATATTATAAAGGCTCTTAACTCCTTAATGAGGCATATTTGAGAGATCACTTCAAATTTGATGGTCCCAAGCAACAGCTTTCTTAGCTTGTTGAACTATTTTAATTTTTTACTAACTCAAGCGCTATCAGACAAACTATCCTAATTCAGACGCGCATCTATTTATTTATTGTGCTTTAGCTCCATATCTTAACAGCCGAACATACTATTCCGCCTGAAATGGGGCTAGAGAAAGTGTGGGAGGATGCAACAGAGAGCCTTACTCAGAGTCCTACAGCTAGAATACAAGTCTACATCTTCTGACAGCAGGCATCCGTTTAGACTTTCATTTAAGGAATGTGATATTTCTTATTAACGCCGTAGAACTTCAAACGAGTTGGCTTCGGGATATTATAGAAAATTGAAGGGGTTAGAATCATAAGGGTCTAAGTGACATTTTTTGAAAATATAAGTTATACCCATATTTGTCATATTACCCATATAGTCATTTCGGACATTGTAGTGCCATCTATTGGCCGGTCAATAATCATTTCAAATGAATATACCCAAAATTTACAAAAAGGAATCAACTTTAACCTTAATTATCTCAAAACAATGTCAGACCTACTTAGATTCTTTTTATTCTAACCCTTCAACCCTAACTCCTTCAATTACAAAGCAAACGAGTTAGCAAGGAAAGTTTCATTCGCCCACATCCTTCCGGAAAAGCACACCGAAAGGAAACATACATCGGTCAATCAGAAAATAAAGGTAATTTATTATAACGACTTTTATGGGTAAATGCTCGTGGTGGATACATAAATTTCATGAAGATCTGAGTAGTTTTAGTGCTTTGAAAGGTGAGGCAAAATTTTGTAGATATGTATCTTTCGATATCTCTCCAACTAATTTATCGATTTATTTTATGGAAAAACACTTATATACAAGTAATTTTTAGCAAAAAAAAACCGACTTCAACTCTCATATAAAAAAAAAAAAATATATATATATATATCTCATGATCTTAACCAGATTAGTATGGGACCACTTCTGAGACACTACCTTTCCGATGCAAAAAGAATTATCGAAATCGGTTGACGTGGTCCAAAGTTATGCGGTAACATACATAAAAAAAATAAAAAAAAATATTCCGACGAACTGATAACCTCCTCCTAAAAATTAATAAGCGTTGTAAATATGAAGCACCCTTGATCAATAAATATGTACATTTTCAGGAATATTGCCATCTCAGCGGTACCTTTTGGGTTAAATTGAGTTGAAATATTTATACATTAATTCTGTAGTCATAAGCAGTAACCGCCAAAGTCGACTTAAGAAAGAAATTCGGCAACTCACATCACATGCGTATAAGAAATCCACATCTAGGTTAAATAACCTATAAACGAAAATGTTTTAGTTTCCCCATAAGTAGGCCTGGGCGATGCCGACTGCGCAGTACCCTCGGGTTAACGGGTTGTTCAATTACTTCGTAAGATATACATGATTAAGTGGAGCCACTCTTGCTTTAAGCTGAATAATGGGTAAATTGCAAATATCTCGAAAACGTATCCATATACAAAAAAATTAACTCGATTTTCGGAACCACCAAGCAATTCTACAAAGGAGTGGGGTAGTGGCGCCTGGAGAACCAAAACAAAGCTAAAATTTGTGATCCAGTGCTATTTAAAAAATTTACATACATACATATATCCCCAGGCACTACTTATACATTGGTATATGTATGTACATAAGTTCCAAAAGTTATTTATGATTCCAAATTTTACGGAAACTTTGTTGATATTTTTTTAACTAAGCGCAAAAAAATGCGAGATTAAAATGTCAAATAGAGTTGAAAACAAAGAGGCAAGGTAAAATATTTTGGTAAAGTATAGAACGTCTTCGCACAAGCGCTCATACTTACATACATGTGAACGATGTTTAAGCATACATATGTACTTACAGTGGGGAGTAAAAATGTCAAAATGGTATTTTTTGAATACTGTCCATGTTATAGCTAACACAGCTGTAATTAAAGTTTTAAACCAAAGAACAGAAATCTTCCAAAATTTTCGACATTTTTGCTCCCCACTGTATGTATGCCTCGAATATTTGTGAAGCATAAAATTTCTGCTACATTTGCATTTGTTGTGTCACAGGCTCGTCTGCCGACACATTTGCTCAAAAGAACATTAAAGCATGAAATTGTTTTCATCATAATTTGTCACACTAAGCCAAATACATACATACAACATGCATTGTACATTCTTGGATTTTGTGAATGGAATTCTACAAGCATGTAATGTACGTATCTACATACTATTTAAATTTCAGCATAGGGAAAACCCAGTTAGAAACCTTAACTAAAAAGTCCTATTACTAACTGATGAATAAGGAAGCATGTTTTTCAAACGGAACCATGTATGCGATGTGGAAAAGAATTCTCAGTTACTTACATATGTGTACCTCTGTAATATTTTTAAATTGATTTAATTTCTAAATACGATAGCAAAATCTATTATCTCAGCACGCCATGCTAAGGTGAACAGCGTCAGCATTTCTTCGTAAAAAATATAACTACATATCCCAAACGTTCTTCAAAAGGGGCACAACTCAAAAACAAATTTTTATTTTTTATTATTATTATTATCTCCAATGAATGCAAATTTTTTTTCTTCATGGTTATATTCTCTAACTAGAAAAGTACTGTTATATCCGTTTTTGTATTAATTGCGCTTAATATGTACGTTGCGCAATAGGGTGGTCCAAAATAAGTTAAGCCGGAATTTTAATGCTCTCACCCCCTAGGATTGTTCTACCCATATTTTTTAATTTTGAAATCAAGAAATATTTAGAGGTCGTTTAAAGTTTTCCATGTATTTTATATGAGAAAAAAACAACGTTGCATTTTCTGGCATTTACTGGGGATTTTGACGGTATTATTATAGGAAATATTCTGCAGTGAAACAGGGCTTCCGTTCGAAAAATATTGATTTTCAAGAATTCCATACCATTTCTACAAAAAGTAGTTTTTTCCCAAAATAATATAGATGGAAAACTTTGAGCGACCTCTAAATATTTTTTGATTTCAAAAAAGAAAAATAGGGGTATATTTTTTTTGGTACAGAACAATCCTAGGGGGCGAGAGCTTAAAAATTCCGACTTTGCTTTTCGCATGCATTTTTTGACTACCCTAATGCACAAGCAATCATATTTCCTTGTGACTTATGTAGCTTCAAATTATTGAGGTATTACTGTTCTCAGTTCTATAAGTTGGATTATACTGGGTGTGGTATGAAAACTAGTCTAAACTTCAACAAAAAATATTATCGCTAAGTCATTCCGTTTTTGTGTTTTTTTTTTGAAGGGGTAGTGAAGAAAATTATACGAAATAATGGCAAATTTTAAATTGCTAATAATTTATTGGATTACTTTCTAATCCAATTGTTTATTTGTTTTCATTTATTAATGTTTTTAGTTGTTCATAAATTTAAATTTTAATTTCCCTCTCTTTTTATCGATTGATGAATTTTCAGTTACTACATACATATCGATGGCTCAGTATAAGATTAATCTATTTCGGCAGCCAGTTCGAAAACGCCCTATCTCAGAAAATTTTTCCAGAACGTCCTATTTCAGAATTTTATGATTTTTTAAGTTTTTCTATACTTCCGCAGTGTTGGGTTATAGCTACAAGGTTCCACTCTACATTACTTTAAGTACAATGAAATTAGGGTCCAAGTTGGTAAACTGAGCATTTTTTGTATGGTACTCAATTCCTTTTGAATACTGCGGGACTAGTCGCTGTGAATACAAAAATTTATTTTCAGGATTCAGGGAGCTGTAGAATCACCGTTTTATCCCCCTCAGTTAAACATTATTTAAAGACATCAACCAACGTTGTAGTCAAACCACAGAAATATTTTTCTCCACGGCATCCCAAATTTTGTTTAAACAAAGTGAAATTTTGCCGCGTTTGGGGAACATTTTTGTTATTTTTCATAAAGCATATTTTATGTATGTATTTACTCTTCGCTCTCGCTTCATAGAAGATTTTTGTTTTCTATAACCGCAGGTAAATTTGATACTTCAGATATTTGTGGAACATTTTAACCCTCTAACGGCAATTTTTCCAAAAGCGGGTAAAAAGTACCCGTTCTGGTAGTTTATTTTGTTTTAGTTTGTTTTTGTATTTGTTTTTTTATTCATTTTATTTTTTTTATTTCTTTCTTTTATTGTATTTTCAAAAATATTAGCTAACTTTGCGTGCTATTATTTTTGTACAAGCTCCTTAATATTTCAGCGCTTTCATAAAAATTCTATTTTCTTATTGGCAATTCTAATAAAAGCGATGATCGCCAATTTTTTATGTCACACCACACAATTTGCAAATATTATCACACCAAAAATTTATGTTTTCGGCGCTCAAAACGTTTTGTGTATTTTCCCAATGCACTTTGCTATGTTTAGAAGTTGACGTTATTCTCAAAAATAGTTTCAGTATACAAACATGCATAGTGCATACATATTTGCACTAATTTTCTGTCCATGTTAATTACATTTTATAATCGTTATTTTTATTTTTGTGGGGCAGCTTGCAATTTTTGTGTTCAATGCACTTTGTTTATTTTTGTTTCACATAATTTTACACGTCAGTGTGTGCTGCCTTTTTGATGTTTATTTTTTTCTTCTTTCCTGCTTTGGCTCTGTGGTTTGTATTTTTATTTTTATTTTTTTTTTTTGTTGTCTATCATTTTTGGTGTGATCTTTCTTGTTAAAAATAGCACAAAATGCGCTTGCAACATGCAACAAAAACACAATGCATGCCACTACACATAATGCTTACACTGATTTGGCGAGGCAGCGATTGGCACTTGTGTGGTAGGGAAAGGAAATAACGAAGCAATAGAATAAACAAAGAAAAACAAAACCAATCTTGTTTAGCAAAAAAAAAAGCGCGAAAAGTCACACAAAAGCAAACAAAGCAAATTAAATTGCTTTAAGGTAAAAAATATTAACACAAAGTAGGTAGAAGAAGATACATAAATATAGATATGTATGTACATTAGTGCGGGTCAATTTTTTTTTTTATACGCGTATAGCAAAGGAGTATTCTACATGTGTTTTTATGCAAATTTGCCGAAGAAACCATAGGTCTAAAATCAATTATCCAAATTTCAAAAATAGGTTTCAAAAAAAAAAGTGAAAATTTTCCCTGTTGCACGCTCTGGTGGAGGTTTTAAGAAAAAGATAAGTACAGGAATGGAACCCCTTATATCATGTTTTTTTTACAAAATTTTAGCAGTTCTTTTCGTCACTACAGCAAAATGCTAAAAACCTATGTTCGCAACTTGGCTAACTCCAGATTGATTTTAGACCAATACTTTCTTCGGAAAATTTGCTTAGAATTACACGTCGAAAAAATTTCCCATACAAATTGACCCGCCCTAATGTACATACTTAGCAACTACGTATAAGAAAGAGCGCAGATACTAGAAAAGTTAGCTTTTACACTAGAACGTCATTCAAGTTGGAATCAGTGGGGAAAAACTGAATAAAGCAAGCCACCCGAGGTTGGCAAAAAAAAACGCCATCGCTGTGCAATTAAGAATTGTTTCGTTTTTATCTAACTTCTTCCTTTCCTTTCTATGTACTTTGACTTGAATAAAATTCTGGCACAGAGAATCCAGCTGAGAAAATGCATGGCCTGAGCAGTTCGCATTCTACGAGTAAATACTTCACAAGCCACCATCAGTCAGTGCTTTTTAAATTATGTAGTTGGCTCATTTGTACTCGAGAAAAACTCAGAAGAACAAGTCTAAATGAATGTCACAACGGTCTCATGATAGGCACAATTCACACTAAGAAATATTAAATAGTTCCTATGGAAAAATGTGCAATATTTCTCATTCCATTAATAAAGGCCTTTTGATGCTGTTCAGTGCTTAAGACTAGGCAATTTTAGCTTTAATGATTATCTAAGTGTCTTCCCACACTTTTATATTTCGTTCTTAACCGTCCTCAAGTGGAATCAATCAAAACCACTTTTCACGTTCGAAGAAATTTCTAAGTTTTAAAATAATTATTGTAAAAATTCTAAAGCCTATCATTTTTCGTACAAATTTTGTCTTGCCTTGAAGGCACTGCAAATACGTATGTAAGTTGTAAAAACTCATTCTGTTAAATATTTTTCGCATGGTATTGAATTTTTTCACACTTCAAATTTCATAATTACTTCCCGAGTGCAGAATTTCAAGAATTTGTATGCAATTGCGGCTAAACAAAGGCAAGTTTATGGGAATGCAAACGAAATGAAGAAATAGAAAAATTAAAACACTCACGTGCTTGCAAGTACAAAATCAGGTATGCAATTTGTTTATGCAACTGCATTTTTGTAGGCACATTTGCATGACGAAATGAAATTGCAATAATTTGGCTTGTTGGCGCAGTTTTCGTATTGGTTATACATATTTTTAAGAATAATTACAGATTTTTTTTTAATTAACTTTAGTAATATATGAATTTATTTTTTGTTTAATATTTTATCTTATTTATGGAGTAGGTCACGTTCATAACGATGATTAACCTGCAGTTAGTGTTAAAAACCAGGCACTGCATAAAATAATATAGTTATATGTTATATATAAATCAAAAGTATTTCAATGCCATGAGAGCAAGAAGCCTGCACTGAGAATTATGCGATTTTACTTTTCAGACAGCTAGAAGAGGGGAAGGGCACAAGTAAGCTCTTAAGGACAAAAACTCTATAAAATTGTTTATATGAAATACCAACTTGTATCTACCTCCGCAGAACGGAGTCTCGGTCAAACACCTACAAAAAGAAAAACAAAATCTATTGTGACACTCACACAGAACGGGAAGCGTATACCTGAACAGAGGTAATGCAAAGTCCATTACTTAATGACACTGGCCACCTGTAAAACTATCCATTAAACGATGGAGAGACTTTTTGTTTGTTTGGCCCTCCTATACCAGAAATATCCTAGTAATAAACCTTGAGGTCAACACACCGAAACATTGGCGCAAATGCAAGTTTATAGAAAATATAAGAATAAAACTTGCTACACTTCCTATGCCACCGGTCAGCAGTCGATCGATGCAGAATACAGAGATCGTTGAGTCAAAAATAAGCGCATATGTAGGCGAAACTCATAGCTTCCACAAAGTGGTTTGTACCCGAGTAAGCACATAACATCAAAAGCGATTGACAACTCCATAAAAATTGCATCTCAACGGGACTAGTTTTTGTCACGTGGCACAGTCCAAGTGGCAAAAAGTACAATTTTCGAAATGTCTCGAATTAGAAAACAAAGGGGTTGGCTAGACTCTAGATATGCTTATTAACACTGCACGCCAAGTAGTTATTTAGATTTCAGCGTTCATTAAACCCTGGGTAAACGATTGGCACAAGTTCAGTTGCTATATCCTACCAGCCTTGTGTTTATCTTTACATTGGCAAATTCCAATATAAGATTTGACAAAAGTAGTAATTGAGATCCGATTTTACTCCAATTAGCCATGTAGCACTTACATTTCCATAGGAACTAGGAATACAAAAAATGGCATAGTTTGGCGAGCTTCCTCGTTCACTACATTAAGGAGCAGTTATGGTAGATGTTACCCGAATTTAAGAAAATTCTAAGTTTTTCTAAATGAACTTTTGCGATTGATCAGTGGGCAGATTTTGCCCATCTTTCAGATTTAAGTTTAACTGGTTAAACCTATTTAAGATGCAGACCAACTTTCGTTAAAATCGGATAACATTTACCGTTTCCGCCCCCTAGTGTAATGGGCGTGGCGTTTGTCACTCTATGCGATTTTTTCAGATTTCTTCATTCCTTAGCAAAAACACCCACAGATAACAAATTACAGTTAATTCGGATTGCAATTGGAATTTTTTTGTCTTTTTTATACGGGGCTCTTCCACAGTCCGTGGGTGGATTCTATTCATTTATATATATGTGTTTTTTTATTTATGTTTAAAGGGTAGATCAATTTTAAATTTTTACTTGAGAAAACGGTCATTAGATATCTAAAGAAAATTTAGCTTATTTGTTTACACGGTTTCCCAAACACTTTAGCCAAAATTTTTTTTAAGGCAAACATTTTAATTTAGTATAAAAATCTTGCAGAGAATAGATTAATTAAAATTTAATTTAATTTCTATGTTTATCTTAAAACGTGAAATTGTAAAAAAATGCAGTAAAAATCAATACAAAAGCTTGATATTTTTCAATTTGTTTTTTTCTTTTTTATTCCTAACCATGTTTTCTGGTATCAAAATATTCAGTTATAAATATGTACATATTTATGTATATCAACGGCTAAGTGGAAGATCGGCCCTTCTCAGCAGCAGTTTCGAAAATATAATTTTCGATATATTGAATTTACATTGAAATAGAGCGTTTATGAACCAATTTCTTAGATACGGTGTTTTCGAACCTGCTGCTGAGAAGGGTCGATCTGCCACTCAGCCGTCGATATGTAAGTGGAAAGAAATTTTGGGCAAACTTTTTTCAAAAAGAAATGGAAAGGATTAGAAAAATGCAAAAAAATTGAACAAAAATGTTTAAAATACAAAAATTTTAAATACAAATTTTAAAAAGGTCGTACAAAAAGTTTTGAAAACACTATTAGTGTACAAAAGCGTTTAGAAAAAAATAATGTTCTTAAAAACTTTACAAAAAAAAATTAAAAAATATTAAGAATATGCAAAAGTATTTTAAAAAAATTGAATTCCAAAAAAATTATACAAAAACATTAAAAAATAAAAATTTGCAAAAATATGTCTAAAACAGGTAAAACTAAATCCGAAAATATTGAAAAATTTAATTTGAACACAAATTTTTAACGGATTTTTTACCAAAAAAAAATCTTAAAGGGTTGCAATAAAAATCAACAATTTTCTGATTAAGTATGTGTATATTAAAAGCTAATTGTATTTCATTTTCACCGACGAAATTGTTTAAAATTAAAAAAGAACATTTAAACTTCATTTATAATCTTTATGAAATTATTTTTAATGCTGCACTGAGCCATACTTTCATAAATATTTATTAAAATTGATTTTCAAATATGTGAAAAAGCATGTTGTTTTTTAAATTTTATTATTATTTAAAACTAATAACAGCAATTAATCTTAATATTTCTACATATAATTTTAGTCATTCAACTGGTTGATAATCTTGAAAAATCCCATATTCAATTTAATTTGCAATTCAGTAACTGATATAATAACTACTGATTATTAATAAATAACTAGTTTGCTTTTAGATAACTATTTTATATATTTAATGTTTACCTTTCGTTTAAGTCACTTTTAACAGTTATTTTATACAATTTTTCGTGCCGTTTTCTGTTAGAGATAAAAATGTGCTTATCTCTACATATATTTGTTGAGGCTTATAATCGCGTCGCAGTATCCATTGGACATAAATAAATATTTTTCTCAAATCACTACTACAAGCACTTCTTCAAAAACATTACACTTCTTTTAAATGTATTTTTTTCTTAGTTGTGCTTATAGGTACTTATTGAATTAACGCTTTGTTAAATTTCCAATCAGTTTCGCACTAAATAATTTTTATTATTTCTCTGATAACAAATCGCACTAAATAATTCGCTCGCCAATTTATCGCACCTTTTGTATGCACATAAATTTTAATTTTAATTTTTTTTTTTCGCAAACTTGTTCACTTTTGTTATTTACTATATAAGTACTCGTATGCGTGTTTGTACATATATTTTCCTTGCTGCACTCAAGATTCTACTTAGTACGAGCCGAGCAAGGATTGCAACACACTGCACATTATTCTTCTCAGCCACTTTGTTCACCAGGTTTACTTCATTTTTTTTTTTTATTGTAGACTGCGGCTTCTGGTTGTGTTCTTACACATGCAAAAAAAAACAATTTTTTCCCAGTAACAAAAAATTGTTGAACTTTTATGTTGCAGCAACATGCGCTCAACAAAATCTCCACGTACTTTAGCGGCGCGCTCCGAAACGGCAACTGTTGAGCGTCGATGGCTTGCCAAACGACCCGACCTGACTGCAATGGTTGCTGCTTGACCATCAGCCAGCCGCAACAAAACAGCAACAAGTCGCGCTCAGCCAAGTTTACTCAGCGGCAACAAAAAAAAAACAACAAGACGTTTGCGTTTATATCGAAGGCAACAACAAAACAGTCCCAGTAGCAACAGCAGCAAGGCAAGAAAAATTCACACTCGATCAGCAAGAGCAGAGCGCAAAAAACACACAGATACACTAATACACGCAGACGAATGATTAACACCGGCGCGCGGCGAAGTTGTATTGCATTTAGCCACAAATACACTGTGAGATTTGCACACTTACTTTTCAAAAATTTGTATGGAAGTACATGAGTATGCGTGGACCACATACAGACTTAAGATTTTCAGGCGTTACGTTTTGCTAGCCGCAGTTAGTATCTATGTAGTAGATTTTCTATACTTTAATACACAGTCATCTGTATCTGACTGTGATTTCTTGTTGTTTTACATTGAATGCAGCCAAAAACGTGTTTTTCATTCCAAACGATTCGAACCAAAGAAAATGCACAGAACTTAGTGTAAAGAAAAGTAAGCGGCTCGACTGAGTAGCAAGAAAAATTGGCAAGACACTCACAGAAGTAGCCAAAAGTGTGCAAACCGCTCACTTTTTCGGTGTTCTAAATTTGATTGTCGAATTCCGGATACGCGTACCGAATCTTTAGTTATTTATTGTTTGCAAAATCAAACCAGATTCACTGATTCTACACAAAAAAAAAAAATGAACTAATAAAACCAAAAAGCGAATTACACTTGCGAAACGCGCGACGCTAAACAATTCGACTCAAACACCAAAGTGTACAATACACGACTGAGCATTGCGCGAGCGAGCTGCCGGTCATGGGCCCTAAGAAATTCAGTGAAGGTGGTACTGAGTTGGTAGCTGAAACTGGCCATCGTAAAGACAGGTAAGCAAGCGTCTTAGTAGTTGAAGCTACCTGTGTTGGTGAGAGAAATTGAGAAAATATTACAAGATATTTTGCTATCTATGAGATACTCGCAAGTATCTCGTCGCTCTTGAGTCTTTCATCGCTGGACGAGCGCGATTCATTTGAGTCACAAGTCCGTGGCCGGTGGTGTGACTCGAGCAATGTAGCGAAATCTCAAATCGTGTTTATGCTGCTGGCACACAAGTGTGTACATACTTTTATTAATAAATATTTATTTAAGTATTTTTAAGACTGATTGATGATATAGCAAAGAAAGCGAACATTGTTGTAAGGAGCTAAATTATTTGAAGTAAATTGCATGGAGAATGAACTTAGAATAAAACTTATATATTCTTAGCCGGTTTTTTAAATGATTTGTGCGTTGTAAGTCAGTCCTTACTCTCCAAGATTGCACTAATTGACCATGTTATCCATTACAACCACATACACATATGTATGTGCATAAGTAGGTAAATCACTAGAATAAAGAAAATATATCTACACACACATAAATATATTTCTGCGGCTCAACTTAGTTCACTTAGACGTATGTAATGGCTAGCTGATACTGAATACAAGCCCGAAGTCGGGGATTCGCTGTGTGACATATTTCAAAGCGAAAGGATTGAGAGTTCGTACATTCATGTGCAAAATAATAGAGATAAAAGAAAAAGAAATATTTGAAAAATTCTTCAAAACCTTACAACAACAACAAACTTTTTATCAATAAAAAGAAAATAACATAATCCGCAAAAAAAATTTATAAAGAATCATGCCTAGTTTTTTTTTTAAATCTTATGGTGATTTCGTTTCTACCATAAAATGTTGTCCTTTCCCGGTCCAAAATGTGTTAGATATTACACTCAACCCTGCAAAAGGGCATGCTTTGGCCTCCTTGTCCGTGTCTACCTCACGCAATTCACAATATTGTCGTTTTAAGCAACTATCTGATTTTCAGGGCAACCATCACCCCTGACAAAGCTTCAAAGGGCTGGGAAAGTGTTTTTTTTTTTTTTGCTTTACAAGAGTGTGGAATTTTATGAGACGAACACGAGAAGAGAAAGGGGCAATCAAAAGGTGACACTTTTTTTGTAGAAATGAAATCACCATTAGTAAAAAGTTTATTGTTGTTTAAAATCTTGTTGGATTTTTCTAATTTTTGTACAGAGTTTGAAATTTGGACTTATGTATATGGTTTTCGTTAGAAAGCTGTATTTTTATAAAAAAAGATAATAATAAACAAACAAAAGAAAAATAGCCGAAGCTGGTCAAAACGTCGTGTCCCTATTATTTTTCACATAACTGTATATCCCCAACGGAGCGAATATATAGATCTGGATCATAAGGATGTTAACTGTTCGATTTTACAATCTAAAAGTAACTAAAAACTAAAATTTTAATTTGCAAACGTTCTTAGAAACTTTTTTTTTAATACTCAAAACTCGAAATAACGAATATTATTGACACGAAATATCTACAGATCTGTTACAAAAGGAAATCGAGTCTCCTCGGTTTTTAGATATTTCATCGACTTTTTCGTTAGCTGTGATTCCAATGTCACGAGCAGCTAATCCATTCAAGCGATCCTTAAAAATAGAAACTGATGGTCGTCAATATTTGGTTTTAAGATACTTATAATGTAAGTATATAGTTTTGAAAAATGGAATTACTTCTTTTATTTTGTTTCTTTGGATAGTCTTTGTCTGTTTCAAGCCAAAAAAATATTTTAAAAAAAATGTCTTCTTTATTGCAAATCAGTTTTAAGCAAGTACATATTAGTCATTATTATCTAAGGCCTTTTGCCATTCTTCGGGTAGCTTTATAATTCTATCAGTTGAAACTTCTGTGGTTTATCGGCGAAAAACTTTCAGCGGCTCTTCGGTTGGCAACAATTTTTTACCATCAAGAGCGTTTTGCGCAGACCGAAACCAATGGAAGTCAGACGGTGCAAGGTGTGGGCTATATGGTGGATGCGTTTATACTTCTCACCAGGTTCCGTCAATTTGTTCAGATATACATATGTGTGAACTGGTTGATTGCTTTTTCTAGATGGATTCATAATGGACGATTCACCTCCAATTCCGCAAAACTTTCAACATTACCTTGTTTGCCGATAATCCAGCTGCTCGCCGTGTTGAAGTCGTGTTTGCAGGGTCATCGCCCTCAATTATTCGTTTCAAAAATTATTCCATTTCGTTGCATTTATCAGCCTTTCTCTGGTAAGTTTGCTTTAATAATGTTTTGCTCGGTAAAATTCCATATATATAGTTTCTTGTAACAACGATATGTCTATAGAAGTGTAAATAAGATACCTTAAACTTATTAAATCAAGAATTAATCAAGAACGTACACATGCATTTATCTCCACCAAATTTCGGTTAGGTTAGGTTGAAATGGCTGGCAGATAACTCACCAGCACAACTAGGCCTTAAATTGTAGGCCCGTTGTGATATCATGCCGATCGTTAGAATTTTCCACTCAAACCATCATTTGGATTCTTCGAAACCCAAAATTTACCCTAAGCCCTTCCAGGATTGCGAAAGTAGAACGGATGTGCTCTCTCTTGCAAGTTCGTCCGCGTTCTCGATGCCCGCGTGACCCATACCAACTTTACTTCTAAGACATTTAATTCGTTATTGTTTGGCGATATCACGAGAATTTTTAGTGTTGAGTACTTTTAAAATTTAGATACTGTCAACAGCGTGAATACAAGCATACATACAATTCCCATACAAAATATCTATGTATCAGCGCAATTGGATTAAATTTCTTTTTAAATACATGCACATGCGCAAACGCATGCATTCACACGCGCTCATAATTCACTCCTCAATAATTACAGTCAACAAATATTGAATTTTAAAAAAGTATATGTACTCTTAAATGTACACAAGTAAAAAAATAAAGCAATCAAAAAATGTGCAGGCGCGCATGCGCAATCACAAACGCCAACCGAATATCGTTTGTATGCGCTTAGTTGCACATGCGCAACAAGCAGTTAAGTCAGTCAGACATTCAGCAGTGAGTCAAGCCAAATAATATGTGCCCGCGCATGCGCCACCTTCTCAGCGCTAAGCAACAGCTGAATGAGAAAAAGAATTGTAAGAAAAAAATAAAACAAAAAAAAAAGCAGAAACAACAGCAAGTGTAAATATAAACAAAAAGAAAAGAAACAAAAGCAACTTATGGTAAAAAAGTACCAAATGGAGAACAAAACAAATGCGAGTTTGTACGGTTGTGTGTGCAACTGTAGCGCATAAAAATTCTTTAACTTTTTTCCTATAAGCATATTTATTTTAGGTATATACTTTATTTACAATATTTTTTCACTTTTTTCTTTTTGTGTTTGGCGCTGCCACCTTCTCTTTTGCTGCAGTTTACTCTCCCACCATTTGCCTTTCGATGAAGTGGCAGTGTTGAGAAAAACTTATGTAGCGCAAGAGCAAGAGCAGCGCTCGCTGGCACTTAAAATTACAGCGGTAACAACAACAGCAACAGCGGTGGCATCCCTGCAGGAGATTTCTCTAGCCCAAAACTAGTTCAAGATGTGTTCGGTTTTCCACAACACTAGTTCCCGTTCAATCTCCCAACAACGGCTTCAACTGTCTACTTTATAATGGAGCTGTCATTGGCGGTGGACAGTTATCCCATAAGCATTTCAATGTTGACAGTTCAGAGATAAATAAAATGAAAAATCTCGTCCGTTGACGATTGTTATAGCCGAGCGACCCGCGAGCCGATGTTGCTTAAACAACAACAACAACACAATACTTTGTTCGTGCACGTTGTTGCTTGCACGAATCGTGGTTGGACTTGAATTTTTTACACTTCGTCTGCCAGCAGAAGTCGGAATTTTTTAAGTATCCAGTGTCGCTCATCGCATAACAAAGCAACCAGTCCAAGTATTTCCCTGTTAGGTACTATCTCAGAACTAGTAACTTTATTTCATGGGGACACTCGCGCACTGCAGGGATGCCAGTTAAGTCAACAAGCAAGAATTTACGATAATTCTTCATTTTTTTCTGCGCCCATTTTTCATTGGTATTTTACATTTTTCTTTTTTTTTTCTATTTTTTTTTTCTTTTTTAATATGCCCGCATATACTTTATTTTATCAGCTTCCATTATGCCTGCTATGCACACCTTTCGCTGGGTCTTCAGTGTACATATTTTACTACGTATGCTACTCCTTTCTTCACCGCCTGCCTTTTCATGTTGCTCATTCTTCTTTAACGTTTTCTTGTGGGTCTTCTGCAGTTTTCGCATAAATGTTACTCTTGTATGTATTGGTCCAATGCTTACATTTTGCGGCCCATCCGCAAGTTAAGTCTTCCCTACGTCCGTCCAACCGCCCGTTCATTTTTGTCCAACTGCGCGCTTGCTTTGCTGTTTCTGCCACTAGTTTGCCGGTTCGGCTGCTCTTTGCTGATACTTTGTTGCTTATATTGCCAAAAAAAAACATTCAAAAAACGAAAATATATTTTTCCTTCCTTTCTTTTGATTTTACACTTCCCTTCTCCCACTATTTTGCACCAAAAATGTTGTACCATTTTTATTGGCACAGCCGTTTTGCTGCTTATTTGACCTCAGCACACAGACATAATTTTACAAATGCACACACACTGTCATGCACTCACACATATGTACATAGATACTAAACACTTACATTCAACCCATTTAGCTCATGGCCACTTTTGCCTTTTGTCGCCCATTTTCCTCCAGTTTCTGCTTTCGCATTTCTAGTTTGCAGAAAATTTGTCGCCACTCTAAAGTTTCTTACATTTTATTGACACTGTTATTTGTCATTTTTATGTATATGGTTTTTACAATTTAATGACATTTACTTTTCGCTGTTCTCATACTTTAGAAACATGTTTTCATATTTCTTCTATACTAGCGCAGTATGCCCCCCATCCATCCAGCCATTTATTTACTCTCCATACACTCATACTATGTAGCCATTACACTATTATGCTTATTGTCGTTATTATGAAAAGTCGAAATTCAATTAAGCAAAACAGGTATTTTTCTTGAAAGTCATTCTGTACGCTTTGTTGTTGCTTTTGCTAGTTCTTAAGGCAGTATTCTTTTGGTTTTGTTGACCATTTGTTAATGTTGCCGGAAAAAAAGCGATTCTCTCTCATAACCCGTTCCGCCGGTGTGAGAATAACTAAGCCAATAAACGCGTGCTTGTATATTTAGTGAGATTTTTTGATACGTTCAGAGACTCACTATTTAGTTAGATGAGCATGAGATACTGAGAGGAGTGAGTTGATGAATGACCAAGACATTACGCTGAGCATGATCCATTATTACTCACTCATATTGAGCGGAGTTTCACACAGAGTTTTGTTATTAAAAATTTACTTCAATCGTCTCTCGGGGGTGTTTGGAATCCTAAATAGATTTTCACCGTTACAGTTCAGTTACAGAAACCAGGTGACTGACTTGTTTTGATTGTCGAATTATCTAACTGTCAGTAAAAGCATAAACATAAGTCCGAGTTAATCCGGATCAACGCTGCCGTCTGTTAAAGCTTTGAGGCATAAATGTAGTTAGCCTTTACTCCAGGATTTAGACAGAATTAGTCCGAAGTAATTCGTAATCTAGACTTTGTCGTTCTTCGCGTAGCGTCTTTTGTGGTAGACACAGGACTGACTTTAAGGTCTTCTGGTAAGCGAAAAAAAGTGTAGAAAAACGTAAACCATTTTCTATTTGTTTTAAACTAACTAAACCACATATAATTTTGCAACAAACGACCTTTAGTTTACTTTAAATCAATTTGTAATTGGAGATTTTTTCGTTTGAACAAGAGCTCAGCTGTACTTCGCAGATGCTTTTTCGTGATTAAAAAAATAAAAACAGAAAACGAACTAAAATTTTAAATTATTTGTACATTTTGCTAGTTACAGTGTGGTGTTGTTTGATTTTCTTTCTGATTGCGCTGAACTCATGCTTATTGTAAACCTTCTTCGACATGAGCTTGAAGATTTGTGAGACCCCTTGTCCACAGTTAAAGGTTAAATATACGACGAAATATATGCTCCGGCAGAATCTGAAAGGTGGCCAGGGTTATGCTGAGCGCATCGGTCGATTGCGGGTTTATTGTCGTAAAGCTATAAATTTAAAGAACTCTGCAAGAAAAATGGTTCTGTAGCGCTCGCCGTTGGCTGTGAAGCCCCACCAACTTCGTTTTCGAAAACTTACAAATTAATGACTCCTACTGCCCAAAATCCGCACTAAGCACTAACATTTTTTGTGGATGCATTGAAGTCTTGTGAACCTCATTCGGGTTGGTGCCGTTCAATATTCGGCTAATATTTATGCTCGCAGCAGTGCTATTCATTCAGCCTAGTTGCGTAACTGCCGTAAGATATGTGTAGCTGGCATTAACAAACACTAATTTTGATAATAAAAATATCGTTTGGACATATTACTTAATCGCTTAACTTTTCATGATTGATACCAACATTAACCTCCAATTGAAGAGCGCTTATATATTACACCTACACCTTCCGTATATGTACTTGTAAATCCCTTACCAGTCATTCCTGACTACTGTTGGAGTCGCCCACTTATCTCTTTCTTTGATTACTATGAGCCCCGAAATTCTATTAAAATTCCCTCAAGCTCCCGATTTTCAGATGATTTTCAAGAGTTTTACCTTTGTACTCTCGCTAATTCTTTTCACAATACTTCGCACAATTTTATTACTTTCATGACTATCGAAAAACTATACTTGTACCCTCACATTGATATATAACATATGCATGTGTCTCAGGACCGTTCAGTTATATGTAGCTAGTAGCTATCTGGTCAAAACAGGTATATACGTTGAAGCAGCAGCGAGATTTTCTTTTCATTTTACTCTCTACAAAACAAAAAATCCTATACCACGCGCTCTGTATGTGTTTTTAAACTCAAAATACGAGTGTGTTCATATGCGCAACCTGTTGCTGCTCACTTGTCAACCGCTTGTCATTAACGTCGATTTATGGCCTCAAGCTCTTGCCACACCATTGCTCACGATTAATGAGATTTGTATAACTCATTGCTCACACGATCAACGCAACTCTGTGCTTTCTTTTCGCTCTCTACCGCTCTAACTTTCAATATCACTCTACTCACATACACTTTCTCACTTTTTACTGCTGCTTGAAAAACTCTCTCTCTCTCTCTCTCTCTCTAGTTTAGGTATTTTTACTCCAAACAGCGATAATTTTTTCCGGCTATCGTAACTTGTTATTGAAAAGATATCTTTAAAGTCAACGGTTGTCAACACTTTGGCGAAATTACAATGCAAATGTAATCAAATAAAAATTAGTGGTTTCATTTTATTCTATGTTCTTTTGGCAGTGGGCTAAATTTGGTAAGCGTGCACTTTAATTAATTTATTTTTATTTATTGCTCTTCGATGGAATGGCTCTGACTTTGAAGAATGAACCAAAATGGCTAGTGGGGAATTGGGAACAATTTTTAAGTTTACTATAAATCCTTAAGGCTTGAATTGTAATGCTGCAATTGCCTCCATTTTTTGTAGTAATGGTTTGGTTTTTCTTTTTATGTTGCACTAAAATTCGATCTGCCGCTAAGTGTGAAGTCAAGTTATGGAAGCTCATTTCAAGCATTGATTTAAGATAGCAATCTGTGAAAAATTGAACGGAAACTAGGTATCCAATTTTGCCGTTTATGTATTATTCCCTCCTTGTATGACCATTTCAAAGAAGGTAATTAAAATAAAAGCTAAACAGAGCCAGAGCCATTTAGCCACAACCAAAATCATTTGCCATTCTTTTATTTTCATTCTTTAGCCAATTTCGTTTTCAATTTCAATATTTCTTCTTCTTATTGTGGTTGACTGCCAAATAATTTATGCTCGTTTATTCCATCTAAATCACTTTTTGTTTCACTTTTCTTACCCTTTTCGTGAAATCAAATCTCAAATGTACATACATAATTTAGCGCCTAAGAACAAACGCAATGGACCACCAACGTTGTTGAGGCAGGCATCGCAGAATGGTGAACCAATAATCAGAACATAAATTTGTTGCTGCTGCCGAAAGAAATCGTTGTATGCTTTTATTCGCTGACATAAAATTTGGTACTCTATTGTTGGTATATTGTATTTATTATACAGTAAAGTAATTTAAGAGCTGAACTCACATAAGAAATCCTCTTTGGAATTGAAATAGACGAGTTATTTATATTAAATAATACGGTTTGTGAACCAAATTTTTTTATAGAAATTAATGTCTAGGGCCTGTAACAAATGAGCTTTTACTATTGGACCTGGAATCCTTTTATTATATAAGTACTTCCTACTCAGCGACCGCTTTTCGAAAAAAAATATTTCTATCGGAATTTCTGTTATTCAAGCCAGGACCAAAAGTCTTCGTAATTTACCTCTCAGCATTGCAAAAATATGTCAGTCATACACAGTCAGTCTTACCAAAAACAATGTAGATGCAAGTTTCAAACTTTGTGTAATACCTATTTAAAAAAAAAAAATCAACAAACTTTCGTAAAATGTCTACCTTTTCAATTTGATTTCTTAAAAAAGATTTTCAGGATTAAGGATGAGTTTCGTAGCCCACTCAATTTTAGTACAATAAAGTGTAAGTTATTTTTGTAATTTGTTTTTTTTTTTACTCTCAATGTTGTGCATTCTCTTCCATACAATGTATATACAGTGGTCGAAAAAATTATAGCCACATCACGTTTTGACAAATTTTAACATATTATGTTTGTGCGATAAAAAAAAATCAACAAACTTTTGTAAAAATTTCAAACTTTTTAAATTAATTTCCTAGAAAGATTCTGAGTATGGACTTTTGTAGCCCATTGAATTCTAGTAGAATAGAGTACAAGTTGCAAATTACTAAAAATTACTGTTGATCTTTTAGAATTTTTTTGTCATACACAATTTATTTTTATATTGAAGGAAACCGTAACAACTTTGACAAAAAAAATAAATAAAAAATCAACGGTAATTTTCAGACATTTGAAACTTGCACTCAATTCAATAGGCTACAAAACTGTATAATCAGAACATTTCTAGAAATTCTAATTAAAAAAGCTCGACATTTTTTCGAATTTCTGTTGATTTTTTTTTTAATATTGCACAAAGTTTGAAACTTGCATTTACACGGGTTTTGTAAAAGAATGAACTAAATTTTGGAAAAAAATTAAAATTAAATAACAAAAGTAATATGTTAAAATTTCTTAAATTGTGGTGCGGCTATACTTTTTTCGACCACGGTATTTGTTGATTGTTCGCGAAAAATTGTGAATTGTGTTGCACGCACAAAATAAAAGAAAGCAGTCACGAAAAGTTCAAAATTTTAAACAAATTTTTAGGGGTTTGAAAAAATTTCATTCTTTTATTGCAAAAATTTTTAATTAAAAAGCAATAAATTTAACATATTATTGAGACTTACTTTTACAAAAATTTTTTTAAAATTTTGAAATTTTCGTCATTGCCTTTATTTTATACGTAGAACAAAATAAAAGGGTTCCACATGCTCTCGATTTATTAAGGACCATCCTAATATAAATATAACTGTTTAATAAGGTGCATCTACATATCGTTACCCTAATATAAAAAGGCCCTATCTCACGTTTTTGCGCCTTCAAAACATAGTTTGAATAGCGAAAAGCAAAGTTCTGATTTCTATTCCACATAATATTTTGTCTAATGCTGTAACATTTGTTTTTAATTTCTACTAAATGTATTGTAAGCTATTTGACAGATTTTGTATAAATTTGAATGCGAAATAAAAATTAGATAGGGCCTTTTTGTATTAAGGTAACGATATATACATATATGGCATAAAGGTGACTTATTACTTCTAAAATTATATTCTATTTTTCTTAAACTTAATCATTTTCATTCAATATTCCTGAGCCATCTATCATATTGTAAACAGAAATTTATTCACAATCGCCTATTAGTCTTTTTAAAATGTTAATACGCTTTTTTACGACCTATTTTTCAATAGCTCTCAAATATTATACAAACTCGTATATGTATGTATATCTGTATTTAGGCACAATGCTACATACATACGTGTGTATATGTAAATATGTATATAATTTGCACGCTATTCAATACTAACCCTGACATGGTGAGGGCAAATAGGCGGGCCCAGCTAAATAACCAAACGGTATGCTCGTAAATTTGCAAATTAAGTTCGTACAAAAGGCAATGGAATTCAAAGAAGTAAACTGCTTTTGTTCAAATGGAAATTGAAATGTTTTTTATTTGCTTCTCTGCGACGCTTTGTCATGTAAATATTCAAATCTTACTTAACAAAAAATAGTAGTTGTTAGTCATTGAACTTGGTTTTGTCTCGCATAAATAGTATCGTACTAAAATAAATCTCAGGTCTAGAGGAAATTCTTGAATCGAAATCTAATCGGTCAACTTGAGCAATGAAATACGACATTTTTGTCAATGCAAAAGCATGTGTTTCAAGCGCTAGTTATATACATACGTATATACATGCGAGTGTATATGTATGTGTATTGAGTAACTGCATAACTCTGAGGTGACTGACTGAACCGCTGATAAATATGTACGTACATACATGCGTTTGTTTGACAAACTCTGCTTTTAACCTCTTTCGTCGGCACATCTTGGAACGCTTGCATACACATATGTACATGCATACATGTATGTATATCTCTGCGTGTGTTTTTCATGCGCCCGTGGATTCCTCATTTTTTTAATTAATACTTTACCGGTTATGAATAATTAGCCTGTGACCAATGCATATTATTTAACCATCATTAGCAAGGAGGTTAGAATACAATTAAAACTCAAAAATTAATTGCCGAATGGTGGTTATAAAACCCAGCTAGAGCTATACATAGGTCGACACTTTTGCCCATCCACATTTATGTATATGCAATCATAGCATTAAGTTGTTAGGTATTTGTGTCAGAAAACGCCGGCCGGCAGGTTCGCTCCTTAAGTCTTTTGTTTAGTTACTTTTAATTGGGGCTACAGCAATTGCGTTTAATTTGTAGCTTCTTTTAAGATTCTGAAACGAGTCTGGAAAGTTTAATTCCATTCTGTAAGCTTTACTTTCGGCCTTAAAAATTTCTTTAGATGGCGGCTTTTTGATGGAAAAAATAAAATATGTACATACATAAAATAAAATGAGATGTCGGTAGTTTGTAAGGAATTTTTAACGAAAAATGTCACTGCAAGAAAGCGGTCCCAAAATGATTTATTTCAAAAATATTTTTAATGGGGTTGCCACCTGTTTAAAAATTTTAATCAATTTAAATAACAAGTTAAACAAAATAATTGAATGTGGGTATCAAGCGTAAGAGGCTTAAAAAAGCATTGTTTCAAAAATATCTATAAAGAGAGCAGCCACCTGCTTAGACTAATTTCTTTAACAAGTTAAGAAAATTATTTTAATGCGAGTATCCAACGAGAGTGGTCTTACTAAGACTGTATTTATTTGGAAAATATTTTTGCTTAGGGTTTCCAACAGTTTGGCGACTTAGTTGAAAATTAAATAAATTCAAATTAATAATATTATAAATCTGAAATTCCAAGTGTGTAAATTTGTTTTTGGTATTTCTTTGTATTAAAGCATATTTTTGTAAAAGCGATGCCACCTGATTAAATGGCTAAATTTTACATTAAACTATAATTTTATTGAAATTTTGCAACATTGATGCTAAATTAACGAAATTTAAGACGGCTTTATTCCGAAAATATTTACAACAGGATTGCCACCTATTTAAAGAGACAAACTAAATTTTATTAATAAGATGAATGAAGTATTGGAATATAGGTGGCAAACAAATGAGTATCAGAAAAGCTATATTTTGTAAATATTTTGAAGAGGGTTGCCACCTGTTTAAAAGTCAAGTCACATTTTTTTTTTTAATTTAAACAATAAGCAAAATTAAGCATTAAAAATTAACAATAGGTGCCTTAAAAAGACTTTATTTTCTTTTTTGTTACAATCGAAATCATAACTTTCAACCGGATTTAATTAAACTAAATTAATACAAACACCTCCCATCGCAAAAAATTACATATTAAATATATAAATAATTTGCATACCTTCAAAACATAAATGTAAGCACATACGTCTCCAAAAATATAGTTTTGCTCATTTGCAAAAAGCTCACAGCCAAAATGACTAATACTCCTATAATGGAGCGCACCACTATAAAGCGCCGCAAAACACCGCAAACATGGCTGCTCCACTCCTAACAGCACATAAACAAAAACGGACTCTACTTAACTCAATTCTACTTAAACTGGCTGGGCATAGTAATGAAAACAAATGATTGATAGTCCAAGCATACACACCGACACACGCACTCACATTCACACAATTAACCTCTGATTGCTGATACAATATTTCTAGTGTTTTTTTTTTAATATTTTTTTTTTTATTTGGATGTCCAAATGCGGTTGTTTGTCTATGCAGTGAACCGCATGCCAGCTGACTACGAAACTTGTTCACGCACCCAACTTTAAGTGTAATGCGAAAATTCTTTTGAACAACAGAATGGTAAACAAAATAAAAACGAAACAAAATCGTAACAAGTGGTTCGAAATAATAAAAACCGCATTTAGCTAAGAAATTGCACAAAAAACTGGGTATGCTGGGCATGTAGCAACATGTGAACATATATATGAATATATACATAATAGGTAGGAAAAATAGAAAATAAGCGATAATAGTGTAAATAATGAGCTGCGAATTAAAATAAAAACTTAACACTGACTAAAAAGTTAATATATATATACATACATATATATGGTAACATAATACAGCGCAAAAATCGCTAATAAGTTTAACTTTGGATTTTTTTGGCGAATTTTCGCTGACACTTTTGGGCAATTTAGTCATTTTGTCTAATTTTATGTTTATAGGCTGGTCTATGCAAGAATTTTATAAAATAAAATCTTAACAGAGTCCTTCTCCTAATGTATCGCATATGGACGGGAATGAGTCTATACGTCACGTAGCTGAATTCTTGACTCCGAATGTTTGATAAGAGAATTCCGTCAAGCCGTGTAAGGAACTACGAATCCACTGCTTTGTCGGTGTTCAGAGCATTACTCTGACGACTCCAACTTATTTCCCTACCACCAGTTACCTGTACAAACACTTAACTGCTAGCCGAGAAGTCAAAACATCCGACGAAAATGAAATTTTGGACCGCAACAGTCGGGTCTACGTAACCGGAATGACCCATGTATATCTACTGATATAAATAATTTCCTAAGCCAAGTCTAGTGGAATGAACTAGAAAAGACTAGGCTCGTTGGAAATATAAAGCAGATACAAAGGACCGCCCGCATCGAAACTAATGGACCACTTAGGAACCACCAGATACAACACTGACTCGGGATCTTTGAACCTCAAAACTCCTCTCTGATAGCAGGAATAATATCCCCTCTAGGGAGAGTGGATGGGAGGCAGTAGGTTCGATGAGGACAACGGTGAACTTTTACGCTGACGGGTCGCAATATGACTGAGTGGTCAGTGGGGTGCAGTGCAGTGAGCTCCCCATCAACCTTAAATTTATTACTGAAGGGACAAAATATTCTACTTCAACCAATCCACCACCACGTGACCTCTCTTTCGGTCTAAACTGTGGTACGCCAAAACCTTATTGCCCAAAAATGGACTGTAAACAGGTAAGGAACCTGCTAAAGATTTCAGGGCCGGATTATCCAGTCTAGTCATGAGTTATAAGCCTTTGTTCGATTGAAACACACGCGATGAAACTAAATATTGCTGTGGAGAGACAGAAATAATGACTTACAAAATACCTCTTGGCATTGGCTAAATATTGTCGAAATTTTGGAGGTCCTTTGTACAACTAGAGACTCTGATAGAAGTTTACTATTTAGAATTACTCCTAAGTAAATTCTCACCCCCTTCTAGCGTTCTCGATTTCTTGGGTTGAGTGACAAGTGGTAATCCTATAAGGTGTACTTTGCGCTTTCGCCTGTATAGGCCCTCTCTTAGATACTAGACGCGTTAAGATTGACAAGTAGGGAACTAATTCCGAAACGCCAATGCAGGAGTGAAAGCAATCCGCCTTGAGGGTAACCCAATTTACTATGTCTGTTATCTACTGACCCCAGCTGGGGGTCCGTATATTAGGCTATCCGGATATGCGTTCAGGTATCCGTTTAGAAGGATAAAATCTGGATATTTAGTATTCTATTTGAATGAATTCTCAACACAAAACTCAAATTACCGAATCTAGTTGCAAAATAATCATACAACACTTTATTAATACACAAACAATTGTTATTTTATTGCGATTTTGTGGACTCGAATATCCGCTAAATATCCTTACATTTTGTATCCATATATCCGCTTAATATACGTTATCCGAATATTCTAATACTCCGATTTTTTTTAATCAGATGTTGGAATATTCAAATATCCGAATTATTCGGATAGTATAAAAATCCGCTTAAAACTCCCATCCCTAGTAACAACTAAACTAAATCTTCTGCAAAAATATATACAGCCATTAAACGAGACACTAATACTCAAGCAGTAACTTAGGCGCTGATGGCGAATTGATGATTAATATGTCGCATAACCGGCAACTATCCCCAAGCAGCAATGACAAAAAATGCCAATAATTTTAATTTATTTTTGTAGCAACAGCTACTAGTATAACAGCAATAACAACAACTGTTAGTAGTTGATCAAAGCAAAGCTAGAAGAAGAATAAGTAGTAGCAGCAGCAAGAACACCAACATCATCATTGCCATCGCCATCGCCATCACAGCAATTTCAACCAATCAAACATGCGTCCAAATGATGTCAGTCAAATTGTGGCATGTTACGGGCACGTGGACGTGCCGACGATGTAAATGAGCCAGCGATAACAGCGAATAGGAAGTATGTACATATGTATGTACACACACAAAAACACAGAGTCACATACGAGAACGCTAGACACTGCTGCAAGTGCGCTTAATCAAGTGTTTACCAATGCTGGCTGGCAGTTTATTCTCCTGTTGCGTTCCGTTGGGCGGAACGACATGCGACGTGCCAACGACAGCCCGACATTCCGTAATACCATTTATGGACGTACATACATACATACATACATCTATAGATTATGGTTGATTCTCTTTTAAAATTTAAAATTTTTTTTCTTTTACTCTGCATTGGAGGTGTGCGTTGGGCTTTTATCGCGCTGTCTTGATCTATTGAATATTGCATGGTGATTTGTAGGATACCGTAATTATTGTGTATAGAATAATTAAACTCGCTTTATGCCCAGTAACCTAGATTTGGATGGATGGATGGTAACAAATTGTAGTCGACACAACAAGAATACTCGTGCGCTTTTGGATATTAAATAAAAAAAATGCTCGAAGGTGTATATGTATGTAGATGTGTAATTTTGCCTGCAGGTGTATGAAATAGTGCGGCATGCTAAGAAGTACATAAATGATTTTTATTGTTGTTATTATCTAATTGTAAATAACTGTATTACTTCATTGATGTTATGTGGTAAGGCCGAGAGCCCTATTGTGAAGATTTCTTTTAAATGTTGTGCGGAATTTATTAATTGCGATTATTTAATGTGAATATAATTATTTTTGTACCGTAAACCTTTCTATGCTCTTATTTATTAATGTATTAAGTATTATCAATGCGGCTTCGGACCGTGAAAATCTATCATTTGGACGATTTTCGCAGTGCTCCAAATCTCTCCGCGACGTCTTGTTAAAATTTAGGATCCCTTCGAAACTAGTGCTGCGTTGAGCACAACTTCAGCTAGGTCCACATTGGGAAGCAACTCTCCACGCAAACCTAAAGAGGTTGGTCCAGTGGTGGTCGGGTTCAAAACAAAATGACTTCTCGCAACCGTCGAATTTTATTCTCGTAGTTAACTTTCTACAGCAGCAATTTTCTACAGCAAGTGCTATCTTGGGATCGGTAGGCAATTGTAAGGCAAAATCCCATCTTTAGCAACCAAAACAATGCTCTACTCGGGTAATTTTCAGAGGCAAAAGGAATTATATTAATTTGACTAAGAAAAAGAAAAAGACGGATACGAAGAGGAATGCGAAACCGAAGAGGTATGCGAGGACAAAGACCAAGACGAATCAAAATGAAGACAAATTCAGAGACAGATGAAGACAAGTTCAGAGACAAGAAGAATATGAAGGTGAACACGAAGAAGAAAAGGAGGACAAATACGAAGGCGAACCCAAAGACGAAAACGAAAGCGAAGAATACTACTGAGGCTAAGACGAACATAAACATGAATACAAGGAGGAATACGAGAACGAACGCAAATACAAATACGAAAACTTACCGGAAGAAGGGGACGGTCACGAAGGTGAAAACGACAAAGAATACGAAAACGACCACGAATACAAATACAAATGCAAAGAGGACCCTGAAGACAAATGTAGATAGGAAGACTTAGACGAATACGACGAAAAATGCCATTACTATTACAACTATCCGTTACCATTACTATTAGCATTGCCATCACCGTTACTAATACAATTACCATTACCATCACCATTACCACTAGCATTACCATTAACATTATTGTTACCAATACCATTATCATTATCATTATCATTGCCGTTATCATAACCGTTACCATTACGCGGGGACTTAAGCAAATGGTAAGAGTAATACAAATTTCTACAGGATGAAACAAACTGCAAAATTAATCGAAGTGGCTCCTACACAGCCCGCAGGTCAAGACGAAGGCGCTGGACTGATCTTTTTTTTTTTATTCTATGTACTATTTACGAGATTAATTTCTTTCTTAAACAAACTCTCACATGGAACATTTAAGCACTAAGCTCTTTCGCAGAAGCACATACATACATATAGTATATATTTACTCAAATGCCCTTCAATACTTTCCATAGTTTCGACCGGCGTTTTCGTAGCGGTGGGAAACACTTGACAATTCCGCACAATGCGCAATTGCGTACGGCATTCAACTACGTGCGCCCAATTTCAATTTACATATGCAACACTTACCTAAGTGAATTCAAGCCATTTAAGTTTCGTTTTTTTTTTTACTTTTAATTTTTTTTAATACTTTTATTTTATGACATACATATGTACGTACAACTGTGTTTGCTGTTGTTTTGCGCTACTTTGTCATTCTTTGCTTAGCAAGTTTACCAAAAAAATAAAATATCAAAAAAAAGCAAAACAAATACGAGCGGCATAAAAATGAAAATGGCAAACAAGTTTGAGTGTTTGTACTATTTTAAAATTGGACTGCTGTACAAGTATAGATGAACATAAATACATACATACATAAACATGCAAGTGCACTTTTATTGTATATATATATACATATGTACAGTATCGGTCATATCTATAGCACGCCATTTCAAA
>NW_016163871.1:0-34318 GCF_001687245.7 Rhagoletis zephyria | reverse complement strand
ACTTTCTAGAAAACAAAATATGCGACACCGTGAGCAAAAAACAATTTTCAAAAATCAGCGGTACACTTCAAACCAGGAAATTGTCGTTGTGCAAGTTTGTTGATTTTTTTTATAATTTTTGAAAAGTTAGAAATTTGGGTTTACAAGGCTTCGCATTTGGTCGCGGGGTGTAGAACTGGTACGCATATGAGTTTCTTTATTTTGATGAGGAGACATGATGATCTCCAAAGTAGCAGCTATAAATTCTACCATGTGTAAATTATTGTTGTTTTTCACAAAAGCCTGTTCAAAATAAAGCTCTCTTTAACACATTACGTTCGGTATCCATATTGGAATATTTCATTAATGTAACTTATTAAATTTGATACGACCCCTTTAAAAATATTTTTGAAATAAAGCCTTCTTAAACATTTTTTGTATGACGACATCATTAATTTAGATTGACTTTTAAGCAGGTGGCAACTCTTTTTAAAACATTCGTAATTAACTTTTGAAAAAAATTTAATTTGACTTTTAAACCTTATTTATTGTAAAAATTTAGTGCTACTTATTAATAAATTTGAATTTAAATTTTTAGATAGATGGCAATCCTCTTAAAAATGCTTTCGTAATAAAGCTGCGGGGAGATGCTTAAACCAGCTAGCACCGATTTTCGGATCGCTATCGCTTTTGTTGACAAATTGTATGAATATTGTTGCGTCAAAAAGTGCGATAGCGATCCGAAAATCATCGCTAACTGGTTACAGAATCTCCCCCCTATTTTAAATCTCGTTCGATTGGCGTTTATATTGTAAAATTTTGTTGAACTAATAAAACAAAATAAAATTAAACTTTTAAAATACTATGTTTAACTTTTTAATTTAGCTGATTTTCACTTTTCGAACAGGTGGCAACCATTTTAAATAGTATTTTCGAAAGAAATCTTCCTTGAACTGCTTATGTACGTTTGACACCGGCATTGTAGTAATATTTTACTTAACTCATTAATTAATTGATTTTAACTTTTGAAAAAGGTGGCAACTCTCTTAAAGCGATACCCTATGCGTTAGTACAGGCTACAGCCTATCTGTATGCCAAATTTGATTGATATTCGTACAGCTGTTTTAGCTTAAAAGAGCAAAAACATACTCACACACCCCCTCAGTTACTCACTCACTCACAAACTTTCACATTTATAATATTAGTAGGATTTACTAGGACGTATGTATGTACATGCATATGTAAGTAGTACTTCCCTATAAGTACAAGTCACTTAAAACACATATGTTCTTATGAATTACCCAGTCTCCGCATTGTCAACCTTTTAGCACTAAATTATCCCCGAGGAGCAATGCAGCGCTTTAGACTATTTCGTAATTTTGTCTCAACTTGAGTGAATATACATATATACACACCTTTTATAAGTAATATTTACAAAATGCCTGTTATATTATACGACAAATAAACGTCCTCAGCGTTATCCTATTCCCAAAAGCTTGACCAAGAAACCAATTTTGTATAAAATGAAAATTTTATTTTCGTATCAGCGGGAGATTTTGGTCAAAGCGAAATTCGAGCGAAAATAAAGTCGCAGCAAAGTATAGAAAAATCAAAACTTTCCTAAGCTTTTGTTTAAACGTCTTTGTGTGCGGCGAGTTTATTAACTCTGCCCATTTTCCTATTATTGCCCTGTAGATTTAGATATTTTGATTTCCCTGTGGTTTATTTAATATTTTTTGTTTTGTTTGTTTTTGGTCGGTGAGCAAATTTTACTTGTGTGCAGGTTGCTCTTTGTTGGAATGCAGTTTTTGGATTTGATTTCAGCTTCATATTGAAAATTTACATAAAAATTGCTTGCCCGGTTTTTTACTCGAATGAAAGTCAACTAACTATTTTTGATGCAAAGCACTACTCTACTCGTGGGGAAATTGTTTGGTTATTTTTTTTTGTTGTTTGGTCTTGATTTATGAAGCATTATTTATTTTTTATAAATGTGGATATAAGTTAATATATTTTCGAAGATTTTTAGAAAGCAATTAAAGTATCGAATTTCTCCTCGAAATTTAATTTATATTCTTGTAACTCGAGTCTACATATCGCGAAATTTCTTCAAATTGTATTAGTTCAATATTTGTTGCAAAACAATATTCAAATGTGTATGTATGTATAAAAAGTCTTTCATAAGGTATAAGACAAATGAAAGACAGATGGCAAGATAGTTCGAAAGACTTTTAGTATTCTAGCACAAAAGTCTTAGAAAAAAGCTCTCTCATTCACCACTCGTGGTGAAAAGCTATTTTGCACTTGTATATCGCTTCAACAGTCACGATGGCCGAGTGAGCAGATCACAGACATGCTGTTTGAAAGATCCGAGTTCGAATCTCGGGCAGCGGATTTTTTCTCTTTTTTTAATTTATTGTGTTTTATCTTTAATTAATTAAGAAGAAGCCATATTTTTTAATTTCATTTAATTCTTAAAAATATTTTTTTTTTAATTTTTGCTTTATTTTATATATTTTTTTAATTAAATTTCTTTTATTTATTACTTTTAAATTTTTTTTTGTTTTAAAATGAAACACAAACATGTATATTTTTTAATAAAAAAATTATTTTTTTTTTGTAGTTTTATGGCCTTATAACAATTATATTCAACATGTTTTGTGGAAAAGCAACAATAATTTTGAAAAAAATTACATGGTTACTTTTTCCTAGTTAAAAGTCTTGCCGATTAAATCATTCAAATCTTAAGTTTCATAAAAAGTACGACAAGAGGGGTGAATTTATAATTTTGATAACTACAAAGTTCTCTCATTAGCCAACTTGAAAGCGCAAATAGAGGCCAAATGCTGCTTTGTACTTGTATATACGTATCTACAATTAAGTAGCTCATAAAAAAGTTGCAGAAGTTGCTACAAACTTATTCATTAGTAAAAAGGCAAGCGAGGGTTGAAAAAATATACCAAAAAGATTAAAAAAAAAAAACAACAGCAACTTGAAGTAGGCAAAATGATCAACCTGAAGTGTAGCGAAAAGCGACGGCAACAAAGTGCACTTTGTTATTTCGCTCATTATGAATTTTGCAAAGTGCATCTTAAAGTGATACTTATGTACATATGTATGTATGTATGTAAGTGCGTACGTATGTGAGGAACCGCAAGGATCAACTTTGAAGTGGCAATACGTGTAATAAGAAGAAAGAAAGAAAGAAAGAAAGGAAGTGAAGTGAATGGTAGATAGATAGTGGAAAAAAAAATTCAGCTTATGCGTAAGCTGTGTTTGAGAGCAATGAGAGCGAGGAAAATATGGCAACTAGTTGAGTTTATGTTATACTTATGTGCTAAGAATTGTTGTGAAGTGATAAAAGTGCATATGAGTTACGGCAGTTGCTATACACACATGGGTTGCTAGTTCTTTTGAAGTTATATGACCGGACCCTTAGTGGGGAAGACGTCTCTGCCCGGTTGGGTGACGACCTCCAGAAGACTAAGGCTGACATCACCACCGTACAAGAAAAACGCTGGCTGGGGCAAGTGCTCTCTATCTGCAAGATATACTTCGCCCCCCAGTGCCTAACTAACGTGGGTCTCTCTTAGCCGCTGAGGCAGTTCCTCTGCATTTACTAGGAATTGTACTCTGATGCTGACATTCAGGGGACGGAAGTTAGTGCTGTTGACAAGGTTTCCCCTGTGATTGTCAATCCATACAGTGCATACAGTGTCAGGTCCAATGATTGACGTACATACGTAGTTCTGCACCAGGTGCTGCAGTTCGGGCAGATGCCTTCTGATGTGTTTGTCCAGGTACTTGCATCTGTAGCAATCGGAAAAAGAACTGCTTGCTCCTTCTTTTCTGCCTTACTTAGAGCATCTCGGCCTCACTATGAAGGTGATGTTCAGGCGATATCAGAAGACATCCCATGGTTGTGCGGAGTGCTGCATTGTGGCAAGTCTGAAGCTTCGTCCTCTACGTTCTACATCTTTCCTGTGACCAAACGACCGATGCATAGTTTAGAACCGGAAACCGAAGCCAATTCGGACCAGTGAAGCCATTTAGTCGTAGTATCTCTATTTTCTCTGATTGTCCGCAATCGGAAATGTTTTTCCAGCGACGTCTACTACAGCTGCCGTATAAAGGAGCGGAAATTTGGTGTTGGATTTGTGTAGTGGGAGAGACGCTTCGTCAGCAGATACTGTTGTTGTCGTCGTAGCGGTTACTCAACCCTGCCTAAATCGGTGGGTCCTTCAATCGTTGTCGACAAGTACAACTAACGGGAGACCAAGGTAGTGAGTAGCTACGACTGGGTTGGTCCAAAAGGACAGAGGCGTTAGTTGAGTGGGGTTTTGGGGGCATTTGAAGAGCTGCCGTGAGTCATTAGGTGATTTTTTGAATACCGGGCACTAGATGGGCACAGCTGTGTTTGTTCTGCAGTATCCAGAGTTAAGCTATGGTGGTGTGAGTCCCTTGAGGTAGACAAAGCTCTGTCTCGTCCACGTAGGGTGGTTGTGTTCCCAAAACGGCATTCAAAGGTTGGGAGATGATATAAGTTGACACCGACTCCCTGTGAATGCTATTCATTTTCTGTTGGTATGCTGTCGAATCCAGAGGTTGTTTTATGCATCTTTGGACTTCGCCCGTTCGTTCGTATAGGTGCCTTACGACGTGCCTAGGCGAGGACTATGCTGAAAGCAGGTGTCCCACGTCTTGAAGAAGCTTCGAGGTGTAATAATTAAACAGCGGCGGGTACAGGACAACACCCTTTGGGACCCTCTTTTTAAATATCCTCGATTCGCTGCTCTCGTCTCTGAAAAATACTGACGAATTTCGACCACACAGATAGTTCGCTGATCACCGTTTGAGTACCTGTAGGAGAGAGGAAGCCTCAATATCTCTAGTAGCGTGGAGTGGCTGCCGGTGTCAAACGCACTTGACAAATTCAACACTACAAGGAATGTTCTATGACAGGGGCGATTTCCTAGGTTTAAGCAGTGGGACCACTCTTTCCGTTTTCCAGTTATATGGAATGATAAGAGTGGCTATGGACAAATTGAGGACCTTGGTGAGATGGTCTACTCCCACAGAACCCAGCACTAGCATGCATATTCCGTCGGGTCAAATGGGTTTGAAGGATTTCATCTTCCCGATGGAGGAAGTTTCCTCGCTGGTGAAAGCAAGAAGCGCACTAGGTGTTCGCAGTTTGTGTAGCCTTGAAATGCCGATGAAGTAGCTCGCGCACCGCTCTGGGTTCCACTCTGTCATCGCGCTTCGTCGGGTTGGACAGTGACCTCACGGTTGATAAAAGCTTACTCACACCAGAGGTGAATTACAAGTATTCAGGTGTTCTTTCCACGTCATGCGCTTATGTAAGCTCACAAGTTTCCGAATCTCCGCGTTGATTTCCCTAATACGGATATTTGCGGAATTGGCCTGAGGACAGCTGCTTCATCTGTAAAGTTCGGACGTGACAAACGTGCGGAACTTAAGTTCACCTACATGAACGTCGGTTGGTGTGGAAACGGCAGAGGAGACGATTTCTATAACTTACGCGAAGACGTTTCAATCAGCTCTGGTAAAGTTGACACAGGTTCGGTGTTCCGTGGAAGCAAAGTCATCGATTGAGATGACTATGGGCAGATACGGTCGTTCACCCCGGAGGACGAACGTCTCGCCAGAATTCCCACGCCCCACGGATGAAAACGACGAGACGTCCGTCGCGTTTGGTGATTTCTGTACCAGGGTGGGAAAGGAAGGGATCTTCGACCAAACTGTCGGAAAAGGTGTGCATCCACAAGGAAACATCCTACAAAGGACTGAGGTTGGTTGAACCTGAAACATGATAACGTGAAAGCACACTTCATTAAACCGACATGTTCCAGCAGTGAAGCCACATTTCACGCGCATAACGTACCGCCGCAGAAGAATTAGTCGGATTTGGTAACAGCACTAAAAATTGTAAAGAAGATGAACTCGATCAGCCAATCGATAACAACCTCATTGATGTCCCACTGTCTCGACTATGAGAAGCAAAGCTGCAGGAGCTCACTGCCCGCCTTCTGAGGAATTCAAGTATTGTAGCAAGTAGTTGATAAGGTCGACTGTTATGCAAACTCCTTAAAAAGGCGTCGCCACCATATACCCAAACTACATAAATTGAAATTTTTGGAACGTGACCAGTGGCACTTTACAGGCTTATAACTTTACGCCCGAATTAGTTGTCAAAAATATTTTAAAATTTTTTATTTGCTTTAGAGATATTGTGGCAAAAACTATTATGTAAGGCATTTAAATTTTGTGACTAAAAACTTATTCCAATTTGCATTCCCTGATAGGCATACGTGATTATATAAATGCGTGCATGCGGAGAACTGCCCGTGTATACATATTTCCATTGCTCCTGCTGCTAGAAAGTTATGGCCGGTTACTTGCAAGTGCGGATATAGTCTGAAAAATTTTTCAATTAGGCCAAAAGCGGAAGCAGTGAAGTGGTGGAGGCAAGAGCGCCGAAGTCGGATTTTATACTCTCAAATCCGTAAGGATTACTCCTACTGCTTTTACTTCTTCCACTGCTATGGTAGATGTTGCCACGACCAGCGTGGATTGCTTAATTCCCACATGAAGCATTGTTTTCATTTACTTCTGCTGGCGAATGTACGAACTACTTTTTCACTACACTGCACTACGCTCTTACGCTCTGTACTTGTCTGTATTTGTTGTGAGTGCAAGGTTGCGTATACGCTCGGTTGAGCCTGTTGTTTGCAAATCTGGTACTTACTCGCTCACAAGCTTGAAGACCTACTTAAACGTACTTCGTATTTGGCGTTTCTGAAATGTTTTTTTGTTTTTTTTTTTCACCAAGTCCACAAGCAACGGCAGTCATTCTTATGGCATTAACCCACTCACTTCGTATTAAAGGATACTGCATTTTTTTGTACCAACTAATATTTGCTCTTGCGCTTTCACTTCTTTCGCACGTTATCTATCTAGTTCTAATTTCTCAGCTGTTTCAAGCCATTTATACTGCCGTCTACCGTTGCATGCCTGCAACTACTCCGCCAGCAGTGGCGCCTGTGGTGGTTGCGGTAGCCTATCCGTTGCTTCACGCCTACTCACGCGTAACCAGTCTCTAAGGCGTTGTAGTTTTGAACGCTGCCCTTGCTGCAGAAGACTTCGTCCGTTGGTTTTTTTCCTTTTCGCTTCGTTGTGTTGGTGGTTATGACGCCTCTGTGGTCCCGCTGTGACCACCTGGCGTCGCAAGCGTGGCGCAGCTTGCAAATTGTTGCGATTCCAATGGTAGGTGAGCATTAGCAGACCGTGAGCGAGCAGGCGTGTGTAGGCGTCACTTAAGTCATTCTCTTGGCTATCCGCCACACCTAGCCTGATGGGGCATGGAATGTGCATTTTGGCGATACTTGGCGGATGGCGGATGGTTGTCGACTACCTCGAAGCCCGTCAAGCGCTGAATTTCGTTGAAATCCAGCTCTATGCTATCTTGGATTCCACTATTTTTCCCATTCAGTTGGCCTTAAAGTGGCGCATTCCGTAAATTCGAATATGGATATTTTTGAACGGAAAATTTTGAAGCCGAAAATTTTATTGTTTGTTATTATTTTGATTCAGAAATGTGAATGATGAATCTTTTTTATTTTTATTTTTTTTTGCCGCTCAGCAAAGATGATTTTTTTTGCGAGGAGTGCTGAATTAATAATTTTGGGAAATCCTTTTATAACTATCTTTAAAAAGCTAGCTGAGCACAGACATGCAATTGAAAAGATTTTTTATCTGCAAGCCAGTAGCGTTTTCTACATTGAAATTGTATTTCTTATACCATGTCCCCACCGGAGCTAACCACGTAGTTATGGCTGTTGAGTTGGTTATCCCGATAACCCACTTCATTTAGCGTAGTTTCGCCATATAAAAATGACAGCACTTAACCATTTCACTGAGATGGTTAAAATCTAACCAACTCGAAACCACGTCGAGAGTCTGATACAACCCTGTGTTTTCCCGCCATCTGTGGGTCATTAGCGTTAAAATGTAAAGAACTCGTTCCCTACTAGTGTTTGGACTCAGCTAAAACCAGACTAGATTTACTCCGGTTTTTAAAAAAATTTGAAATCAAGTCCTCTACTCCGCTTGACTTCAAATCTATTCCGTTTTTTCATTCATGTTATGCCCCTCTTGGGGCCGTTTTTTGAGTGTTCACCACCGGTTTCAGTAAAAAAATTGAAAGTTAGCCAAATCTCACTGTTAAAAAGTAACTTTTTCATAGCAATGAGCCAATAAAGTAACTTCGTTATTTTTTGATGTATGGCTGTACAAATTGGCGGATGCAGAACTTTACTTAAGTTGTTAAAAAATATATGTAAAATGAAATTTATATAAAGTAGAAAAGGTTTGCTTTTTTAAAAATTAAGTGTTAGATACGTTCTACTATATAGAAAATGCTAAAAATTACCAAAATTGTAACATATCCTTACATTGCCTCGCGTACTTATTTTGCAGGAATAGAAAATATTTTAGTCAAACAATTAATGTCAGAAACAAAAATTCAATCTAGTACGGAAATTTTGTTTTTGCTCCGATTTTTGCGGGAATCGATTTTTGGAAGTCCGAACACTGTTCTTTACATTTGTACTGTTTTATAAACCTTAAACCGCAGTGTGGACAGCAATAGTTAGTGAGGTGGTTAAGTTCGATTTGAGATGGTTAACTTTTTGGTGGGGACATGGTATTATAGTCTAGGTAGTGTATGTCAACTTAGCCAGGGGCGAAAATATTTTTTTTTTTTGTATTTAAGTTTTCAGCTGATGGTCACTTGACCGCCTATAAGCCACATAAAAAAATTCCTGAACAAAAATATATTGCTTTGGCCAATATATAAGGTTGTTACATAACGCAAATTGAGTCTACACTAACTGAATCTTTATGCGTTTTTCTTGTAAAGACTCTACACTTGCATTTGTATATAAAAACTTATTAAAACCCTTCGAAGTTTGTACGTGAAAATCCTTATACTTCTATTGCATTGCCAATTCAATTCATCAAAATATGCCATGTTATTTGCAGATTCCTAACGTTGTTGCTGTTCCGACATTTTTCGTAACTGTAGCCAAATTGGAAAATGTTGTATTAACTTTTGCAACTGCTTAACCACACAAACATAAAAGTGGCGCCACTCACGCACTCAAATAAATATATACATAAATAGATAAGTAAATTGACACACACACACATACCAGAAGCCATTGTAGTGTTGCACATTTATTTAAAAAAAAAAAATTAATGTTGCAGACATCATTGTGCATATCTATATATGTACATATGTGCATACCAATGTGCTCCAATGCCTGTGCAGCGCACCAAGTAAAGTCAGACGCAAAAGTAGCAGAAAAAGCACTGTTATGGCGGTAAAAATGCAGGAGTTTTTGGTTGACTTGCTCGTTGGTTAGTTGGTTGGCTGATTTCTTGTTGTATGTATGTGTGTGAAGTGGAGCGGAGTGAAGTGCGAAGTGAAGCGTGCCAAAGTTGTGTTTGTATGTGTGTGAAATAGTGGGGACCACATGCTGATGCCAACCGAATGGATATGATTTTATAAAACCAATTGAGAGGCCATCCTTTTTTTATTTTTTTTTTGTCAGCCATTTTTTTAAATTAAAACGTTCATTTCTAAGAGTAAAAAAAATTAACTAAAATCAATTAAAAAAATTCATTAAAGTAAATTAAATAATTATTTCAACCAAAACTTTGCGTAAAAGAGGCCATTTGGGACCATTTTTTGTTTGAAGTTTTTCATTTTCAAAACATTTTTGTACTACAAAATCGAAAAATCTTCAAACCCGTGTTTCTAAAAGAACGTATATAAAATTTCTGAATTAAAATATAAAATTTGGCTTTCAAAAACCTTAATGAACGATTTTCTTGAAAATGGTTTCTAATAAAATGTCACTCTTTCCTCAATTTTTAAGCTTAGTACGATAATTTTTCTGGAATTTATAAGTTTTTAAAAAACTAAAAAAAATATTTCAAACCCAACGCCAAGAGCCCTGACCGCATCAAATCAACAGCATTCATAAAAAATATAAAAACACTTTATAGTAGATAACGAAATTCGCTAGGATGTGCTATGTTTTTTTCAATAATCGATATCTCGAAAACTGCTGGAAAAGAAATCAAAATTGCTACTAAGTGTAACATCAAAAATCATGAAAAATTCCAAATGGTGTCCGATGTGATGTCCCATTTGTAATTATGTACACATATTAAGATGCCTCACCTTAAAGACAACAAAAAATCTTATTTATGGCCATTCGTGAGTTTCGTCGCGTTGAGTTAAGTTCATTGCATGCTGTTTTTAGATAAAAAAAATTAAAATTTTACTTTTTATACCTTCAAATATAAAATTTTAGATTTTTTGTATTTTTTACATAAAAGCAGCTTGAAATTAACGTTTTAAAAACAATCTAAAGTGCGTTTTTCGGTTCTTACGACCATGGAAATGGTTTTATTGAAGTAAGAATAGCAAAAATATTTATGCGTCTTAAAGTTTGAAAAACTTCATCACATACTGGTTTCAAGACAAAAGAGAAAAAAAAATTAATATCTAATATTTTTGAAGTACATTTTAGAGGCCTAGACTATTTTTCTAAAAATTTTAAAATTCACGTTTTTCCTAAATAGGATACCGCTGCACACTGGCTCAAACTGGAAACTATTTTTCCAAATGGTTCAGAGCACTAACTTTTCAATCAGTTTGATTAAGTTTATTTTTAATAAGAGCGCTAATAAAATTGAGACCCGTTGAACCCGATTTTTGAATATTAATTTGTTTGTATTAAATTTTGTTTAGTGCAAAGTAGAGAGAAAGTAGCATTATTGGAGTAAATCTAGGAGAATGCCTGTTAAATAATAAAAGCTAGGTAAAAACATTTAAAGGGTTCCCCTAAAATGAAAAAAAAAAATGCAAATATAATTTAAATGCATGAAAGGATTTTCGGTATCTTAATAAATTAAAGTGTAATAAGCTGCAAGTTTCTAGTGGCTAAAAATTCGCGTTGATTTTTATAAATTTTTTTGCTGACATTTCGAGCACACTTCATGCAAAAAAATGGCTATCACCGTCAGAAAAAAAATTTTATATCAATGCTTTGCCACTTGCAACTTACACATAATGATATATATTAAAATACAATGAGTGTTTCATTTACCAATCCAGTGATCGAATTCAAGTGAAGTGCGAACTGTTCTGAATAGATTAACAAATCCGTGACAATATAATTTCGTATGAAGCTAGAGGCACCCTAATGTACAATACTTAGGTATGTGTATGTACATATAAACATGTATGTGAGTATTGCACGCAAATTGTCTGTTGGCTACTTGTAAGGCTGCTGTCCTCTTGCCCAGGCACAGTTGGAGATTTTGCCATATTTTATTCCAGATTTTTTTTTTATCCTTTTTTTATGCAGTAGAAGGAATCAAAGGATGTATATGTACATGTTCTACATATGTAAACGGTATTACACATATGTACATTTTTTGAGTAGATTGTCTACGAAAGTGTATTTATTTATTTTTGCATATTTATATATACATATATGTGCATATGTATTTTAATATACGTTTACATGTGAATACAAAAATGTATACAAACATTTTAATGAAATTCTTATTCTTAAATATTTTTGTGTACATATTTACATACATGCTTCCACTGCAGAAAAAAATTGTCAATTGATAAAAAAAACCAACTTGTGGTTAGTTTTTTGTGGGTTAAAAAAAAAATCATATATGTAGTTAGCTACAAAGAGCTAACTTGAAACTAATTGAAAAGTATTGCAGACGTAATCGGGAGATTTTTTTCTTTAAACAAGTTTCTATTTAAATATCCCCATATACATTTTACTTTGAATACACTTTCCTTCTGCACTTCACAAATACTTTTTCGAATTGAGGACAAATCACTGTACTATCAATTTTTAGATATGTCTGACGGAGTTCGAATATGGGACCACCTACAGCGGAATATGTAAACAAAATATATAATGTAATAAAATAAGGTAAGTAAATAAAAAAGTAATAAATAAAAAAAATATTTTGTTTTTCTTATTGATATTTTATGTCCAAAAGTAGTTAGTTGCAAGTTAGTTGACATCTAATGCAGGGGTAACCACTCTTAACTATTTCGCGGCCATCTTCTTAGCTAAATAGTTAGCTTTCCTTAAAAAAAATATACAGATAATAGTGAGCTTTCTAATCAACTTCAAGTTAACCTTTAGTTAGATACATTTCCTACAGGGTCACTACTTTTTATAAATGTACATTCATACGAGTAGTTTTTCACTGCGTAGTGTCTTTGCCTAGACTGTCGTTGTACATATGCATGTATGCATGTACATACACTTACACTTATAGTGTATATGTGTAGGCGTGCTAGTGGTAAAAGTGCAAAAGTTCTTGAAAGCTGGAAATCTGACTATTGTTGAAATTTATTTATATGCTTCTCTGCTTTTGCACAAGTGCATTTCAAACATACTCGGCATTACTTAAGTGAAGCTAATCTAACTTTATGTAACTACTATTTTTAAGAATTGCATTTAAGTGTTGCTAACTTGGATGAAATTAATTTTTAATAAGAATTTTATTGGATTTAACAAAATGTAGTGAACACTTTGCTAGTTACTCTGACTTTTAATTTACGTATTTATATACACAAATGTATGTATGTAGTTATGCTTATCATTTATTTTTTAGTTAAATAAAGTGAAGTATGCATTTTAATTAAATTGGAATTCAACCTAAAGCTGAAGCTGAAAGTCCTATTTGAAGTGCTATACACTCGTATACATTCATTCACATTTGTTAATCAATTATCCATTTGAAGTGTAAGCAAATAATAAAATTGCAAACAAACTGCTTGTTTTCAAACTGCATAATAAAAAAAAAGTAGTTGAACATAAGAGATTTGCATTGAAAGATTTTCGAAATATTAAAGATTTTATTTATTAAACATGCAACGTTTTAAAAATTACATGCAACAATGAAAGGTTTTGGCGAATTTTATGAAATTCTTTGATTTACATATAGCCAGCAAATTTAAAAGGAAAATAATTTTATTTCTGTCAATTTCCATATAGAATTCAAATGGCCTTATTCATAAAAAATTAAGTAGCTTTAAATAGTTTTTTAGCTTAAATTGATTTCGTAAAAAAATTTAACAAATAACAAACAACAACCACATGATCAAGTCTAAATCGCAGTAAAATAGTTGCCCTTGATTGTAGTTGGGTTGACATATTGACTCAATGGTTTTTTATTTTTTTTATTTTTTTTATTTTCTAGGATCACGCCCTTGAAGAAGGAAACTCTCATGAGTAGTACTATACCGGCATAGCAGCATGCCCGACCTTCAGCATCGCGGCTGCAGCTACGCACTAAAACCTCTCCACAAACCACAAACTCTCCCGTGGAACAGCCATTCAAGGTACTACTTCACGACAGGGACCGTAACAGTTACAACTTTTATTAAAAAAAATCACTCTTTAACAATTATTTTTTGACTTTTATTTAATAACTTCTTAAATAATAATTTTTTCTAATTTTTATTTAATAAATCCCAAATACCAATTATTTTTGATTTTTATCTAAAAAATCTGCAAATAACAGTTATTTTTGATTTTTGAATTATATGTCTTAGATAACAGTTATTGAAGACATTTTTTTTATAAAAGTCATCAATATAAATTTGTCACTGACTTTTATTTTTAAAATCATAATCATAAGTCGTAGTAAATTTTGCTTCTCCAACGCTTTCTTAACTGCAAAAAATTATAACGACTTCTATGCGTATGATTTAAAAAATAAAAGCCGTTGACTGATTTTTATTGATGACTTTTATAAATAAAAGTCTGCAGTAATTGTTATCTAAGACGTATAATATAGTGATCAAAAATTACTGTTATCGACAGATTATTTATTAGGGCTGTGCGATTAACTGATTACTCAAAATTTTAATTAATCATAAAGTAAATAACTCAGTTATTCGATTAATTAGAAGTTATGATTACTCAAAAGTTCAGTTACTCGAGTAATCATGATTTTTGATTAACCAAAAACAAAAATATTTGAGTAATTTGCTTTATGATTAATCAACATTTCGAGTAAAATGAGTAATCAACATTTCAACTCTTTACATATGTATAAAGGAGTTAAAGTTCCTTGAAACTTTGAAAACAACGTTTCTGTTTTCAAAAATTAAAACGAAAGTTTTTTTTCATATACAGAATGTAAAAAAGAAAATAAGCATTTTCCAAAGCAAACTCTTTTAACGAGCAAAATTATTTTTTTGAGTAATCATATTTCAAGTAACTCGATTAATCATCGTTTTGAGTAATCAAAATCTTGATTACTCGAGTAATTGATTAACCGAACAATTGATTAACCAACTTGCTCGAGTAATCGAATAATCGCACAGCCCTATTATTTATATAAATATCAAAAATAATTGTTATTTTTTTAAATTTTGCATAAAAATTACAAATAAAAATTTATTTTCAAATTTGATTCTCGGTGAAAATAGAAATCGATTGGTATGTATCACTTAGTTGTAGAACATTTCCTTCATAGTGAATTTTTCAATGAGTATTTTCATCAATAACTGTTAAGTATGTTCGTTCCCTGCTTCACGGGGTTGTTTGGCGCAAATTCTCCTTACGTATTTTTCCCTTATTCCTATGCACCTCGAGCAGCACAGGGGACTCGTTATGCCCAAGTCTAGTGAGATACTCACGATAAGGACCGTGACCCGAGAGGAATCGGGGTTAGATGAAAACCGCATTCTCTGTGAGACCTATTCAGCTATTTTTGAACATTGAGTATGACGTTGTGGGTCCACCTCCCATTTTCTGCCAGATTATCTTATGACGACGTATTTATTCTGTAGCTATTATATTTCGTGTTAGACCATCGTTGTTCTCGGACTTACAAGAATATGCTTCCTGCATTTGAATTGCGCATGTAAATACAAATTCATAATAAATTACTGTTTCTATTACTTAGTGAAAACATCTAACAATTTTGCATGAAAAAATGTGGCCTTAAGGTTAAAAGCATAAATATAATTATGTGTGTTTCTATGTTTACAAATATATGTTTGTTACTACATACATACTTATATAAAATATGAATTATTCCACACCTTTAACTAATTTTATTCTTCCTCGAATTACTGCATTCAAATTTGATTATCGAAAGCACTCTTTGTCGTAACGGAGCACATTTATGCTAATTCTCGTATATTTTTTTTCAAATCAAATTGTATTTCACCACATTTTCGTTTAATTTGTAAAATATTTTCTCGGCTTTGCATTTATATTTTGCGAAACCAAAACATGAAATTGTTTGTTGTCGCGCAATTTCGTACCCACCACTTACCAGTTCAGGCTTAAGAGCAAAAAAAAATAAAGAAAAAGTAACAACAACAAATAACCCAAACTCGAGACGACAATAAATTTCGCAATTTTCGTTTACAATTTTGCCTCCAAGTACGATTAAAGTGCAAAAAGAAAATATTTATATACACGAAATAAATAAACATACATATATATAAAAAGCCTTGTAAAAATGGGCAATTTGGCAAGGCCAAGCTGAGTGCGCCTGATGTTGACTTTGCATGCACGGATCTCATATTTTAACACAACACGCTGGCTCTCACCGCAAGGCGTTGCATTTTACAATAAATCTAATGCGTTTATTGTTTGTTCTTGTTGGTTTGTTACCGTATTTACTGCCGTACTTTTATACTCAATGTTACGGTTTTTATAGCGTTTATGGCGCTCAACGAAGGTCACCTATGTAACTTAATGCACATTTACATAGATAATTGGTATATAAAAACGTGCATAAATGCATATGAAGGTATACTTCTAACACATATGCATAGTAGTTAGTTCTTAATTTAGTTGTATATATATCTACAAATCATTTATCAATAGATTGGTGAATGGCTCAACGACCTGCTCATACCTGATATATTCAAATGGACCCAGGCCACACTGCTACAATCTAAGGCTTAGAAACGAGATTGCCATTCAAAAACTTGCTTACAAACTAGAGGTGTAAAACGGTAGTTAGCTAGTTAGTTTTTGGGTGTAACAGAACAAGAGGCACTGCGACCAGAACATATTTTGTATCTCTTAAAGCGAGAGTCCCTAACCCAGTGTGGCCAAGATACCTTCGGCTTCCCCAATGAATCCCAAAACGGTCTTAGTAGGTGAATTCTTTATAACAAAAGATTCGACCATTGAAGCTTTGAAATTGATCAATCTTTGTCTTGCCAAAGACGGACGGTAACATAAAATATGCTCTGAAGTCGCATCATCTTCAAGGCCGATCCGGCATTTCCACTCTGTGGTCACACCGATTCGCTGCAAGTGGAATCGCAATCGGTTGTGACCAGTCAGGTATCCAGAAAAAAGCCTGGTGCCATTTCTATTTTCTAAAATAATATTCTTGTTTTTGCACAGAGCCTGGCCTGTCTATGGCCCCCACCGTTCCCCAGTATTCAGACTCTGCCCACTCACTCAGTAATTATGGAGGACCATTCGAGACTTTTGAGTCTGGTCTGCCTTTTCCAAGTTGGATAAGGAAGCAAAGCGAATGGGTCTGTTGGTAAACGAGGACAAGACGAAGTACCTGCTGTCATCAAAGTAACCATCAGCGGATTCGCGCCTTCGCAGCCACGAAATTCAACGCACAAGTGCTACTTTGGACTGAGTAGGCAAGTAAGGAGTAAAGTCCTCTTACGATGTATGAAAATCTTACTCTTAAGTCACTTATCATGTCCGTGTTGGTATATGACGCAGAAGCTTGGACAACGGCCAAATCCGATGAGGCTGCTCTTAATAAATTAGTAAGCAGTTAGTCTCAAAGAATCCACTAAATCCTTTTTAACAAGTTCCAGCATGCGGCCGTGCTCCTGTGTCAACGTACTTTTATATATATCTACATATTTATAGTTGTTAAACAGTTCAACTTTGTTTAAATGCCAAGTAAATTCCGCGTGCCCAATCGAGTGACATTCCAATATGTCCCTTGTACCTTTCGAGTAGGAGAAATACCAAAGGGCGACATTGGTGTTTCCGCCCGAGGCGTCCGTACAATCAGCCAGACAACCAATTGGCCAGACAAGTCAAACTTTAATGCAATGCAGACGATGTGACAATGCAGCAGCAACAGAAAAGCTGAAGGCAAAAATACTTAGTTACAGTTACGGTCAACTAATTAAAAACGAAAAGCCGATTTTAATATCTACAAAATTTTTCAAGCCAAAATTTTTTTGATATTTTTTTTTATAAAAATATGGTTCAAGGTTTAAAAAAATCTATATAAATCACACTTTCAAACTTTATACAGATCTTAGAAAAATTCCACAAAGTTTTATTTAAATTTCGAGCTTTTTAACCTGAATTTTTAGAGATTTTTTGGGCATGCAGTTAACAAGCTTATAAAATTCTAGTAAAACAAGTGAAAGGTTTGAGCGGATAAAAAATCGCATAGGTTTTCGATAACTTGACCGTAACTGTATGTGTGTATCTAAAATTTTTTAAGTATCACAACTAGACATGATAGAGATAAGTTAAAAAGGTAGAAAAAGGTTTTTGGCGTCGAATGTCGCTGCCAACACATAAATCACTACAGCGATGTACAAATGTGTCTCGGAAAACAGAAAATAGAGAACGTGACTATTTAGTAGTGAGCCAAACAAGTAGGCAAAAGACAGTGAGCACGAAAAAGTGTAAGAAAAAGATACAGTTTAAATTGTGTGTGAGTAGACTAAAGGAAGACTAAAGGACGACTCTAAAGAAAGTAAGCAAAACTTATGCAGTGTTAAGCCGAAAAATGGCTTGAAAAAGGAATAAAAACAAAAAACGAAAACCTGAAGAAAAGCCTGAAAAATAACCGCCTGCCAGCAGACATTTAGAGCCAACAGGCAATAAGCCAGCCAAGTAGACCATAACAAGGAAGGTGAGCGTTCAAGGTTTAAGGTGTCAATGAAGTTGTCTGCGGATGCTAAGCGGCGTGACGAAACTGATGTAAGTTGGGCACCACCCAGAGAGGGTGGTATGAAGAGAAGGAAAACAAACAAAAAAAGGAACAGTCCAGCGCCTTCGTCTTGGTCTGCAGGCTGTATCGGAGATACAGCCGCTAAATTTAAACGTAGAATACGTGGTATGGCTAAGAGCATATCCAAGTAAAAAAACAAAAGCACACACTAAGCAAAAAATATCGATAACAAAAGCGATAATAATATCGGTAGCAAAATCGATAAAAACATCGATAAAGAAATCGATGAAAATATTGATATCAAAATCGAAAAAATATCGAAAGCAAAATCGATAGCAANTTTTCACTGTCTTTCGCTTTTTTTTGCTTTTAGCGCACTTACACTTTACACTTTTCCATTTACATCCTCTGCATTTATGTACGCTGACTTTTTCGCCAGGTATTCGAGGTGATTTGCACACACTGCTAATTGTAATTGAACTTTAATTCACTGCATTCATTGCACTACTACTACTACTACTGCCGTACACACACATACATACATACATACATACAGCAAGGCTCAAGAACTTTTCGCCTTTTTCACTCATGGCTGCACAAAGAAGAGTGACGACTGACTGCCTTCGCCCACTCGTAGGCAGGCAAGCAAGCGTCGGAAATGCATTAATTTCTCTCTTGTAGCTACAATTAATCAGCACTAGTTTAATTGATTATCGCCATAGAAATCAATACGTTCTTCTACTTTTCTTTCATTCTTTTTTCATTTCATTTTTCTTACTCAAGTTGCCAACGCATTAAAGTCATCGTAAGTGTTAGTGCTCGAAGACAAAGTACTTTTAATTAAGAGTTGAGTGTCTGTAATTGTGTTTCCGGCAGCAATTGATAGAGTTTTTTTCAAGTGATTTATTGAACAAGTGCCATCTTGAGAGATGTGAATTTGAGTGCAATAAAAGTGGACAAATTGACACGGCTGTAGATATTGGAAAAAAGGAGGAAATATTGCAAGTAGGTCAAATATTTCTGGCTTTGTAGTTATAGGAGTATAAGATCAACAAACTGTTAGGTTGGAGTAGGTTAGTTTAGACTAAGTTACGGAAGTTGGCATGAATTGCACTTCAAGTAGTGCGCATTGTGAGCCAATGAAGGGTTCTTTATTCCTTCGCTTAATATGGCCTTCAAAAGCCATTAAATTTTAGCTATTTCCTACCAGCGTTCTTGGATAATGCGGTCAGGGATCAATCTGATAAACGCACCCATTTTTTTAAACTTTGGGGATCGTCACCCGGGTTGGAATAAATTTAAATTCAAACAAAAAAAGCAAAAATTCGAAGAAATTTCAAATTTGACCTGCTATAACTCAGCGTGGTAAAACTTATCTTATATATAAATAGGCAAAAATGTTTTCTTTATACCCTTATACGGCTAAACTATACTACTAAGGTATAAAGAATTAGAAAGGAGTTTGATGCTGATGTGCAGAAATTAACACAAATTTCAAAAACGTTTAAGCTAAAGCGAAAAAATCAATTCAAAAGGGGCACCAATACAAATGCCATACATGTACATGGTTGGGGCCTCCTAAATATATGCTTTAATATTGATACTGATTTAAAGAAACGTACCTTGCTCTGGTTTAAGCATAAGATTTACAGCCCTATTCTCACGTCATAGACAAAACTCAACGGCTGACTATTGTCTTTGCTACTGCGCCTAAAACTATGCCGCGAATTGATTTTAAGCACTTTTATGATGACAACTGTCATTGTTGCTGTTATGATCTACTGAGTGCGTGAAAACGACGAAACAATGTTTATGTTGTGTTAAGGGCGCAGCTGTTATGACAATAGTCATACGATAAATTTTGTCAATGATGTGGGAACGGGGCTGTTAGAGCCGGTTATTCAATATCTGATTAACACTAACTATAGGTTAAACGGGTATTGAGTAACCGGCCCTTAAATTAAGATTAGTACAAGGAGCAAGGTAAGTTGTATATCTAGATGCAGAGAGGCCAAGATTAAGATTTGTACATTTTGACAGATACAGAGTGGAGTTTTTTTTATGGAGCCAAACTTGTTCTCGATAAAAATTTCTGTACAAATGTACAAATCGTGGAAAGGTATTTTCTAACGCTTTTTATTTCTTTGTAAAAGGAGTCATTCACGTCCCAATTTTTATTTTTTTTTCAAATATCGACACATCTTAATTCAACTTAAAAATGACGCTCTTTCACCTTACCTTTCTCCTTCATACTTTCAATGACTTTATTTGCATAGAAATAGAAAGCGAGAGAAAATATATGTATGTAGGTATGTCTTTTTGTTTTTTTTTTCATTGGGCGATACCTTTTAGAGCTAAACAGCATAGAAAGATAAAACATAGAAAAAAGTTAACGGCCCTAAGAAAGAAAAACGTTGGTAAAATGTATGTATTTTTTTTGGGGATAATTTAAATATGTATTTCTAAGCAAAACAGCTAACGTGGTTCGAGCATTCTGAATATTATAAGAAAATTTCGTTAATTTCAAGTATAAATTAAATAAAAATATATTTTTATCTTAAAATTAAAAAAAAACTTGACATTTAAGAACAATTAAAAATAACGATTAAACCAAAAGATAAATCACCAAACATATTGCATGTTTCAACTGAGGACTAGTCTGATATAAAAAACAAAAATTTAATAATTCACATAATTACCTAATTTATTCAGTGTACCTATTTTATTCAACAATAATGCGACATCAACCTGCTTCGTCTAATATTTGCACGCAACAGAGCTGCCAGACGTTTAAAGTCTAAAATCCGTACACGGCCAAAAAGTGGTGTGTGAAAAAGCCGTACAAAATCCGTGCGGTCAAATTTGTTTGGCGAGCAAAAAAAAAAATCGTTTGTACTTAGGTGAACACAGGAATCGTACTTTAAATAACATTAAATAAAGCAACACTTATTGCCACTAGTCGCATTTATTGATTGCTTCACCGACAACCTTATTATTTTTTCGACTAGAATTTTTTAACAACAGTGTAATGTAATGTGATGGTTAAATTTGAAGAAATAAAGAAAATTCGTTTTTTTTTTTTTTAATTTTACGTGACAAAAATTCCCAACATTCGAAGTCTACCAATAGATTGTTATACATAATTTTAAAGGCCTAAAAACCTCTTCTCATCTTTGATTTTCAAAATCGGCTGAAAAATAGTTAAGCTGTTAATAGATAAGTCCCTCAAGTACAAAAATAGCGCACTTTTTTAATAAAAATATGGAGGGTTCAGAAACTATAAGAAACCTATGAGATATGTGTAAAGCAGGCAAATTTTTACAATATGAAAAATACACTCCAAAAATTCGTACTGGTACTGGTCTAAATCGGCAAAGGTTTGGCTGAGTTTTTCAAGTGTTTCTTAAACCAATATTTGAAAAAAGCTCAAAAACAGCATCAAATTTTTTTTTTAATTTTTATGCAACGTTTTTAAGGTTAAACTGTCTTGTCATGTAAGGGGAATGTTTTTTAGAGAATGTTTTAAAAAAACTTTTTTTATTCATAAAAACTCCATTTTTGGAGGCATTATCAAATCGCCCCAGCTCACGTAAATCTTAAAATTTTACCGAAATATTTTGGTGGAAGTCTTAAAATATAATAGTTTTTATAATTCCGTTACCGTTTTTTTTTGGTATGGCGAATTAATGGATTTAATTATAAAGAGAATACATTTTCACAAGAAAGCTGAAAGTGCAATCAGCCCTCTTCAATTTAGCCCATCCTTACTTAAGTAGTTAAATTGTATGCATTTCCAGTTTTGAATGGTAATTTTGTGCGGTCAGTTTAGATAACTCAAAAAAACTTTCAAAAAATATCACTTAAAATTGTTTATCTAGAAATTTTCATATGAATGTATGTAAATAGGTACATATTTTCTTTTGTTCACTGCATTTTGTAAGAGCAATCCCACCAGCCATAACCAAGAGCTAAATGGTCAAGAATAAATTGTAAGTACGTAAGTGCGCGTGTGCAACCAACTCGACCACAATGCTCTCTTGCCAATTTTGCATACAACATTTCTGAGAATTTTTTATGATTGCCACAATGGTTTTTGTTTTTTTTTTTTTTACATTCCCGACTGCAACAGTTGAGTGTTGTTTACGTGCACCTATTTCTGACAGCGCAATTCTGGCATATTTAACCAGAAGTGTATGGTAAAATAAATTGTCATGCAGAAGCTACGCAAGGTAAGTGCATTTATATTTACGTATGTATGTATGTGTGTGAGTATGCTGGTACATTTATATGTAAAAATGTGTGAAAATACACGAGAAAATACGTATGCGTGAAAAAACTGGAATAAATTAAGTGTTATTTCAAAGGGATACACATAGTTAAAGGGAAGGGAAGGAGTAAAGAGAGTTTTGCTCCTCTACCCGATTGCCGTTGTTATGTTTTAATGCAAATTTCGATGCAACTCGACCACTTACGTGATTAAGAATGCAAAAGTGCATTTGTGGCGGCAAATAGATATGACTGCGTATGTATGGATGTACATATGTACTAGGGATGGGTGGTGGGGCGGTTGAAATTAGATTTTTGCCGAATTTCGAACATTGCCCAAACATTCGATTATTCGATTCGAAATTTTTTGGTGCAAACTCGATGTAATTCGAATTTTCCAAATTTTTTTTGAAGTGAAACTTCTTAATCGAGTTCGGAGAAGTTTGTGTTAAATATTTAAAACCAATCAATGAGGTGTCAAATTAAAGGCTTGTCCAGAGGGGCTGCAACATAGCTTTAGTTCTATGAAAAGTGTTGCCACAGGTTAGAAAATAAAATTCAAAAAATCGCTTCCGCAGATGGTTGCGTAAAATTTTTAACACCAAGGGTTGCCACCTGTTGGAAAAGTCGATTTTAGTTAAAGAAGTGTTGTGCTTAAAATACTATGCAACCTGAAGAGAGTGGCCACTTGTTTAAAAAGTTTAACTCAAATTACACTGTGCGACAGCCGAAAGCAGCCAACCAACCAACCAACTTTGTTAATATTTCCATTAGTAAAACGCTCGATGGATTTGCAAAAGTTAGCTCGTAATTTTATTTTATGGCCGAGTAAAATTTTCATGTCTCAGCCAAAGTAGTTTTCAAAATGTCGAAAAAATGATTAAAAGAAATGTCTGAGCGAAATTAAAGGCTAAGACAAATTTTTATAAAATTTAATGGGAAATATTTTCGTAAAACATTTTAACCCATTAGCTCCCGCCGCCTAAAAGTGTAATTTTGACCCTTACTTCAAGAAATTATGCAAAAAGCAAATTTGTAAGGTCGTTAGAGGATTGATATATTCTAGAAAATTATTCTTTGGAAAATTTTACTAGGGGTCTGCTCTGGCAAAAGCTTCATACCACCAACGCAAAAGTCTCTAAAAATCTTAAATAAAAACTCAACAAAAAAATTTTTTTTTTCCTTCTTGTCATGGATTTTTTGCTTTCGATGCATCAGATCGAAAAAGATGTATTTCTTTTACTTGCATCCCTAAGGCAAATGTAGTGCCACACACAGTGATGCCAAATTTAGTCAGAAAGAAGAAAGTCGAAGAGTTGATTTTTTGGAAATAAAGATGAAATTCCACTTTTTCTAGAAAAAATCGATTTTAGCAACACAAAGTTCCATTTCAAAGATTCGTCATTTTGGAGCTAAAATTCGATTCAACATCGAATATCGAAGCTTCGAATGTAGAATCCCTAGTATGTACATATGTATTTAAAAACTGTTATGCCTCTCGGCATTCAAGTCGTCGGCGGTTTGTTGCGAGTAAGATGCCTACAGGCATTTGTGGTAGTTGTTGGTGCGTGTAGCGGTTTGATGGGCTTTGTTAGTAGTTTTCCTCCAGAGAATCATAAATGCAAATTTCGTTTGTTATCCATACCAAGGTACATATATATATGCATATGAAGATACATGTTTGTTAGCGGCACTATTCATATGCGTTGTCATTAGTGTGATCCCTTAATAGGAATATGCATATATATGTATGTACATATTTGAATACAAATTGCCGAGCTTATGCCGTACTGCAGTAAAACTTGTCACGTTTAAAACAGTTAAAGCAAATAATAAATTTTTCAGACTCAGTATCAAAATTAGTAAGAATAAATTTGCTCCTTGCAGCTGTCGCCAGTGCTCGGACTTCTACCACATTGTGGTAGATCTCCCACTATATTTTGAGCAACAACCACACGGGATCTGAAATCAACCATAGTCGAAGTTTTACTTTCGATCGTCACAATTTTTATTTCTTTTTTTGAATTTTAAGAGGCAAAAATTGTCTAACATAAAGCACTATGTGATACAAAGAAAAGCTCTCAGCACTCCGCAAGGTTGCAGAAATCTCTCATAGTATGTGCGTAAAGTTTTTTTATATGGAAGGAAATGCGTTACACTGTCAACAAAAAAAAAAAAATCCAAAAATTAAGGCGATTTTTTAGCAATTTAAAATTTGCACTTTATTATACAAAAATTTAAATTTTTTTCTAGAGATTATACATACTTAAAAAGTTTTAAATTTAGGTGAAGCTTTGCATAACTTTTTTCTTTAAACACTTTGTTCTTGATGCTCAAAGATCATTTATGCATACAAATTAAATTTAAAAAATATATATACATATCGCTTAAAATTTTTTCGCATTTTAAACTAATGCCAATATGTAATACTAAAGCCAGCTGCTAGCAACAATTACATTTGCCAATTTCAAGGAATGAAATATCTTTGAAACTCAAGAACAGCAGTTTTGCGCAAAGTAAAATCTCTAATCGATTATTATAAAATTAAATATTTCGATTACGCTCCAACACGACACCAAGAAGCCTCTTCTCTACCACTACTTCAAACAAATTATAGACACCTGCAAACTTTGAACTTACACGTTTAGTGGAAATCTAATCGATTTCGCTTTCAGGCGGGCGAATAACGAAACTCAATAACGAAAAGTAAACAGCTGTCAAATTTAGTTTAGCATACAACCGAAAACTTTATGATATTTTTCGCAATTTTCGCTTGTTCGGTTGCCATATTTTCACACTTTTCACATTTGTACTGCATGCAGAATGAACTCTTGTTGATAAACTTGCGCAGTGAAGTTCGTGAAGTGAAGTATGCATGTACATACATATATACGTAGTTGATAGCTATGCAAATCTGAAAGTAAATTTGAAAAGCATCAACACCCACCCGCATTGATACTATAGTTAGTTCACACAAATCTGCTTGGTTTAGTTCTGCGACTTTTGCTCGCACTATTACTTAGATATTCATAGCAGTAGTAGTAGAATGCTTGCCTTTGTTTTTCTTTTATCTTCTTGTTTTTCCTTTAACAACAACAAAGTTGTGACGCTAAGTAGCTTGTAAACACTGTAAATTTTTCAAATAAGTTAGCGTTGTGACGTGCGCATGACAAGCAGTGAAATAAGTAATCGACTCCGGATAAAAGTTAACGAAAAGTTTCAATGTATCAAGAAAATTGTGTAAAGACAATGGTGTTTTTAGTAAGCTGCTCCATAAACACTTCCTTTTCTTCTCCATACAGGCAGCTTCGCTTCGTGCTATCAAAAGTGCTTAAGTAGTGCGATTTGCTCATTTAGTTCTCCAAAATTTGAAGTGCTGTGAAAATGTGGTCAATGGTAGAATTACCAGGTCTGAAGCTACACTAATAGGATCCCATCCAATCTAAGTTGGTTCATGAATGGCTTCAGTCTTTCAAACAGTATCGTCGACAGAACCTTGAACGCAATATCCAGAAGGCTTATTCGGCGGCAAACTGCGGCATGTATTCATCAGACCAACTTTGCGCTACAGGCTTTGAACAACTCAGCCCCTTTACCGTCATTTCCGGCTGTTGTTAAGCCGCATTATTTCCGCTCTCGCCTCGTCGTGATCGAGTAGAGCAGAGATGGGCAAAGCGGTTCCCAAGAACCTTTTGCACTTAAGAGCCGGCTTGGCACATTTCGGTGCTAGATGAGGGGTAACATCAAGGGCCAGCATGAAGGGGGAAAAGGAGCGTATTAAAATTTCGTGTACTTCAATTCTCATTACTAATATAGTATAGGATGCTTTTAGTGTATTTTTTACGCCCACTTTACCATGAGAACTGATTTCGTAACACTTGCTGGCTCTTTGACTGCTATAAGAGCCAAAAATCTGCCCATCCCTGGAGTAGAGGGACGTAAACTTCATCCTTATACATGGGTTCGGGTTCTCCTTCATCAAATGCGTGACCTGTTTTGCCATTAGAAAGCATTGAGAACTGCTCCCTCCATATCTCAAGTTACCAGATTCCTATCTTCATCTTTGCAGCAGCTAGCCCCGGTCCTAAAACCCTTTGATTGTTGCCTTATTTTCTGATAGAATTTTCGAGCCACATTCCTGCATGCCAGCATCTTAAGCTCTTCGCGCTCAGGCCTTTCTCTTGAAAAGGCGTCTCTCCATCCTCATTTTTCACCCGTTATCGCTCAAATGTCGCGCGCGTCACCATTGGCTGCAGGGTAGCCTTGAATGCTGCGTATTTTTCTGCAGCGGCCGTTGGGTATCTTCGTCATTAAGCTAAGTATACACGGTAGAGAAAAGATGCGAGATTTAGACAAAAATCTCTCTAGAGACGTGTCAACACTCAATAGAGCTCTACGAGAGAATCACCTACAAAGTCTACGGTGGATTTTTTTGCGAGACTTTTTCGCCATGTACACAGTCCAACGCAGCTAGATCGAAAACCCTACGACAACTCTACGCTCTATTTAGCAAGCTAAATAGACTTTTTGGTCTACGCAGACTTATGACAAAGTCTTGACAATGAATGATAATAATAGATTACCGCTTACACATACGTTAGAGTTTGGCCGAGCTTCTCCTCCGACTCCGAATGGCGATTGTAGTTTTTCGAGAAGTCGTTTTTCGTGGAAGAAATACGCTCGGAGGTTTGCCATTGCCTGCCGAGGGGCGACCGCTATTAGAAAAAAACGTTTCTTGTTTTTTATATTTTGTTGTTGGGTTGAACCGGACTTAAATCAGGTCCTGCGGAAAAGGGTGTCACTCTATTTTGAATCAACATTTTTCTATTTGTGCAGTTCAGGCAGCATCTCTTTAAAAAAAAATGCGATATGCTACTTTGGTTCTTATGGTTGCATGTGTACTTTGCAATCTATAAACATTTGGAAAAGCAAGTCCTTAGTCTCTTTTTTTTTTGACTTGATAGGAGGAAGGATGTAATATTCACACTCCTTAATACCCCTTCCTGACGCAATAATTATTATTATTATTATTGTTGGGGATAAAACACTGCGACTTTAAGATCGATTGTATTTTATTTGCTGAGTCGTATATGCGTGAAGTACATATATATGTACTATGTATGTATATTCAAAAACATATCTGCAAAAAAAAAAAAAAGTGGCGCGAATCTAAAATTAATTTAATACTTCTACTCTTGTTGTTGCAAGTGTCTAGGCTTAAATCCATGCAAAACAAGCAATGCTGCATAGCAGAATGAGATAAATAGAGTGCTGGTGGTGTTAATGTAACAACAACTGTTGTGGCATGTGGCAACGCGCCACTACACTTTAGTAAATGCCGCAACACTTAAGCGCTTTTATCCGAAGTATTCACAGCCGCTGGCATAATTTCATTAGATGGTGGGAATGCTGAGATGGGGAGTAGACATGTTAAATGAATGTCAGACAGAAGAACGACCAAAAATACAGCCATAAACTGTGAGAAATAAAGAAAACGAAAAAACAAAAATTTCTTAAAAAATAAAGCGAATACAACTACTGTAGAATTTGCGAATAAGGATAATGGAGAACTTTTGTGCTAGTATTTATGTACTTACCCAACTTAATCTACATTATCAACTTGGGCCAAAATTTTCCCTTTAAAAGAGCATAGGAAAGGATGTAATACAGTAGTTTCGAATTGGCGCAAATAATGTTTTTGTAAGCAGGCTAGGAAAAACTCCTCCAAAGTCAGTGAAATAGGAAAAGGAACCTCTCTTACATATACTTACGCCATTTAATTTGAAAGTGTTTAAGGCCAATTGAGTGAGGAGCATAGCATCATATTACAAGTTTTGGTCGAACGGTCAACAAACCTAAGGGCAGAATTGATAATTGATTATGTTTGGCTTGCTTAAATTTTCCTATTGAAATTCCTCCTTTACGATTTTTTTCTCCCACTAGTTTCTTGGTTTCAGAAATATTTCCACACTTAGCGGCCCAATTATGTCTAAGGTAAAGTGCTCCTGCTTTAAGTCATGTATGGGACAATTCACATCAAATGTGCCAAGCGCGCTGAGCGATGCAAAACCAGCTACTTTTCGACTAGCTGGAAAGCAGACAGAAAATGGTGGTAAAATCTAAAACTATGATTTTTGTACGGGCTATCCGATGGTGCTATGCGTTTTCCATAATTTTCCCATTTTCATGGTCAAAATTCGAAACGAAAATTTATGTGTAATTTTTCTCAATTATGGTAATTTTTAATTTTGTTTTTAGCCATCTCAATCGAAAGATTTGGTATTTTTACATAGAAATCATTCATAAAAAAGGGAATTTTTATAAAGCGTTTTAAATTTAATTAAATTTTCCTTTTTGTTGATTTAATTTTCTTAAAAATTTTTAGATTTTATTCTTTTAAAAAGAAAAATATTAAAAAAAATCGTTAAATTTTTAGAAAATTATTTTACTGCATTTTTTCTTCTTTATTTCCTTTATTTTAATTAATTTCTTTTGCTTTTTTAAATTTAACTTTCAGTTGTTATTCTTTTAAAGATATTAATATACATATGAATTTTTTGATTTCATTTAATTTTTAAAAAACGTATTGCTAATAGACAAACAGGAATACGCTAAGACCAACTCGTTAGCAGATCTTTCAATAAGTCTCTCGAAAGACCGTAAACGAATTTCGAAATAGTTGCCAAAATTGACAATTTTTGTACGAAAGACTTTTATCGCTTCGCCTCAGCAAGCAGTTACTCGAAGGCCGTAGCGATTGGACGAAAAGCAGTTTCCATGAAGCTCTCTCTCGAATAGACGTGCTTAGAGACGGACGGTCGTTCTCGAGGAATCACTTTCTAGGAAATAAAAACTGAAGAAGGAAACACTGAATGACCCGAAATCCCTCGATCTTAGAGCAATGAAGTATTTCTTGGATCTCCAAAATTTAGGAACATAATCACAACTCTTAACTTGCGGAGCTCGGAGAATAAAGTAAATTAGAAAAAATTATGAATGGATTGAAGAAATCAGTTTAGAGCCATGGAAAATTGGTGCGGTCTGCTGGCTGCACGCCGATAGTTCTATTCGATCACGGGTTAATGGAGAAATAAGAATCTTGGGGAACCGATTGGGTCTGCCATAGTTGGTATAAGATTTCGATAGTGCATTTGCAAACCTGTGTGAGCTTCTGGTTCAATCCCCGTTTCTACAGTTTTCTGCAGTAGAGAACCCGGTATCTCGTGTAGGAAGCTCCGTATATAAGTTCCTGTGAACTCTCTAGCTAAAATGGTGGAATGGTAAAATGAAAGCGAGGACCGCCCCTGAAAAACGTTATTAGGCTACAAGCACATATTTTTATATAATCAAGAAAACTTAGAGAGCATACCCCTAATGTAATATAATATATGCACTCTCTAAAAACCGCGACATTTTATGCGTGCATGATGCAGGAATAAAGTTCAAGTTTGTGATTTTTTGTTGACGTAAAGAATTTAGAAGGTCACAGCCAGCCAAAAAACACTGAAACTATTAAAAGTTGTAAAAAAAAAGATTTAAAAATCCTTAAGTGCTGTACAAACCACACATAAACTATTCACATAATAGAGTGACATCGCACATTAAAGTAACGGCGAGTGCAGTAGTGCAGCGACAAAAAAAGAGAACATAAATGCCGCTGAGAACATGAAAAACCTCAGCGTGTGCAATGTTGCATGCTAAGTGCAAAAGAAAAACCATATTGCAATAAAATTAAAACCAATAAAGCACAAATGCAGCAAAAAGGGGATATTTAATACATACATATATGTATGTCTATGTATAGTACATTTATGTATAAAAAAATATCGCATATATGAAACGTACGTAAATAAAATGAAAAAGCCAACACACCTTCCCACCATGCGGCCCAGTGTTTGTGGCATATGTGGCAAATTTAATTTTCCACTCGCGTAAAAGATCTGAAAAAATAAAAAAAATTAAAAGAGAATATCTTTGCTTCGCGATGCGCTTGTATGGAATTTAATTTATCAGAAAAAGTGCAGGTAACTCGCGACGACAACACCTACACACAGAAGAAGCAACAACAGTAAGCAAAACAGCAGGTGGCAACGGATGCGCGCCATCAGCGACAATAGCGACAACATGCGAAACACACACACACAGAGTGTTAGGGTATCTGTGTGGTGTAAAGCGTACTCTGACTGCTGCTCCATTTACAGTCAGTTTGTCATTTGCTCAAAGCTTCTGGCGTAAAATATCATTAAGCATTGAAATGAAATCAGTGACAAAAAGCACAAAGGCAGCGCGGAAATGTGTGCGCACATAAAGAAATTAACAAAACTGAGACGAATGCAAATGTGGGCGCCGAAGATGCCAGCAATGTGTTGCCTTGCTCCTGCTGCCATACATAGACACATACTTATGTATGTAGTATTTATGTACATTAGGCTGTAACGGAAAGAAAGTTCGCCGTACATCCCTGAGTCGAAATGTTTCTGCAAGGCGAATTCGAAAAAGAGTGGTATTTTTTGGCCGAAAGTAGGGGCATTTTTACCTTTTTCTTTATACCAGCCTTCGCTCAACGGATGAAATTCAAGCACTTAATTTCATTGGAGTTTAGGTGAGTTCAGTTAACATAACAAAAAATAATATCACATAGCATAACAAAAAAAAACATCACATAGTATAACATAACATAACATAACATAACATGACATAAGATAGCATAACAAAACATAACATAGCATAATAGAAGGTAACATAATAACATAGCATAACCTACCTCATTCTTCAGCTGTATCTCTATATTTGTCTCTATCGTTTTTTATCTTTAATTTTATGTTTATTTTTATATTTATCTTTTATCTTTTATCTTTTATCTTTTATCTTTTATCTTTTATCTTTTAATTTTTATATTTATCTTTACCTTTCTGTTGCTGTTTATCTTCATTATTTTCTTCATCCACCTATCTGTCATTACATATAATGAGTATTTAAATTTACCTTCCTCTTCCTTGTTGTCTTTACCATTAGCGCACACATGGGGTGGGTTTTGGGGTTCAAACCCCCCCTAAAGCTAATAACCTCAAATACAATCTGTATCTTAAAGCTAAGAATCCAGCTCTCAAAGAAATTATAAGAAATATTTATTATAACNAGAGGTACTATCTTTCTAATAAAAAAAGAATTATTGGAAACGGTTCACGTGGTCCAAAGTTATGTGTTCCGGCGAGATGATAACCTCCCTTTTTTTTGGAGTCGGTTAAAAGCGTTTCCATATGCATCTTTATTTATTAATTTAGACTCAGAGGTGTACGCCGAACTTTTTTGTTTGCTTATAAGGTGGTACGTTCTAATGTACATATGTATGTATATAAAAATCTACCTTGGTAGCTGTGGCAGGTGGCACAGACAGCTAACATCATTAAACCATATTCCAAGTTTAGTTGCTGCCGATGTTCAATCTGCTGTTATTGCCATGGGCGAAAAGAAAATAATGGAACTAACTTGGAAATCACTTCTGATGCTTGGTGCGTCAGACGGGGCAGGCGTGCTTCATATTTTCATGCATTAATTTAAAATAATGAATCTAAGACATGTCCTCTGGCGGCAATGCAGCTAAAGTATTGTTATAACTTTTGTTGTAAATCATAATCGCGGGAACAAAATGGATATTATCGTGCGACAAAAAAAAAAAAAACGAAAAATTTTAAAACGCACGAAAGAAGCAAAATATACTCACGAAGCCGTTGCCCAAATATATGTATGTAGTAAAACTGCGTTTTTGGCTTTGAAAAAAGCTTCAAAGCTTTGATTAATGCAAAAATTATTGAAAAAAGCAGTGCAATGTAGGGAAACGATATGGGTAGCAAATGAAGGATAATCTGAAGAGTTAAAAAAAATATAAATTTTTTTGGTTCCCAAAGACGAATAAATAGGTATTGAAGGTGCCCTTTGATTGATTTAATTTTTTTAAGGTAATAAAGCTAGAAGGACGAATCCTCAACATACATTTTTTTCAAAAATAAATATTGTAAATTTTCAATGATATTTACGGAAAAAATTAAAAGTACTTTTTCAAAAGATATTCGCCGTTATATTTAATTTTTTTTTCTATGGCATTTTCTCTTTAATTCGACACCATAATGTTGTAATAATACATTAATACAATAATACATTGCACTGAATTTTTTAAATAATTTTTGCAGTTAATCAAAAATCCTGGCGTCAACTAGAAAAATTAAAAACGCAGTTTTACAATATTGGGTTCATATTTTAACGATTATAAATATTTTTTTTTTCTGAATAAAATTTACCGCCCTAGGTGTATTGTGTACGCGATTCTTTATAGTTTTTATTTTGAACAGAGTTTTACTTGAACGCGTTGGTTAATCGTATGACACCCTTAAGCCGTACGGGGAATATTAACCAATCTCTTGGAACGCAATCGCTATATGCAATCTGAGTTTAAGAATCTCATTCTCTCTGCGAAAAGAGTTTTAAGGCTTCTCGGCAGTGGTATGCGTCAAATGGACAGGTTGGTAAAACTTAAAAAAAACAGGGATCAAACCTCACAGCTGGTTAACTCAATAACTGACCCTGCACTCACGAATACATAGGTTGACACTCCCTACATTCCGCTCCATCTATGGAGGAAAAAGGGAACGTGAGAATCACTGGAACAGTTGATTGTTGCGATCATACATAGTATAACATTTTAGTTTCCGCCCCTATGCAGTGCTGCCGTTGTGCGACTAAAGGGCAATTTGACCCTTTTTAAGCGCCAATACCCGACCGACCCCACTTTTTGAAAATTTTGATTTTTTGACCCTTTTCCAAAATTATGTGCGACCTTTGCCCCTATTCAGAATTTTTTTTAGGAAATGTTAACAGAACCATGCTATTAAAAAATATTTCCAGCTGTAATTACTAAAAAATGCATCACTTAAAGCTTTTAAAAGGAAATACAACTCTTCTCCTTGCAGCAACTAGATTTATTTGTATGTTTGCAACCCTGTTTAATGCAAAGCTTGCCCCGCTATTTTCTTTTTAAATTCAACAGATTTATTCTTCTACTAGTAAAGAAAAGCAAAAATAATATGATGACCCCTTTTTTGCGACTTTCTGAAAATTCTCAACGGCAACACTGCCCCATATATATGCAACAGTGAGAATAATTAATGTAGGAAACAACAATTTTCGTTCATTCAGAGAGCATAAATATAATATATATGTGTGTATTTTTTAATTATTTACAGTATAATGTCTTTTTATGTACTCCCAACGTTTACTGAATGGTTACAATTTCTCTTACACGCCACTGATTTTGTGAAAATCCCTCTTCGACAGCCTTGTAATTAAAGCCACTTGACCAAGCAAACCAAAAGCACAGCTTTATATCGCCTTTCCGCTGTTTATTTTTTTTGCCAAGTGCTTCCTACAAAAATAACGTAAATTCTGTCTGCTGGCTGCGTGAAAACTCGTTAAGCAATTTCCCTTTTCATTAAAAAAATATACAAATAAAATAAAAGCTATAGACGACAAAGAATAAAGGCAGTGTGTTAAAAAAAAAAACCAGAAATTCAAAGCCGCAACAGCGTGAACAACATTGACAGCAACATTAAGTGTGATGAATGCAAATGAAACAAAATGCACCAAAAGAATGAAGCAAAAGACAGAAAAGCTTTATCCGGCAAAAACTGCTTTAATGATTCGAGTGAGAATAAGCTGAGTGCGTGTACAAACATATGTACATACATACATACATACATACATATTGCTATAGCTCAAGGCTTTTGCTATCACCTCGCACAGTGGTGTCAATGTGTTAATTGCTGCGAGTCAATGACGACTAGGCCTTTATAATGGCTTATGCTTGTGAAACACTCGACTGTCCACTGCCAGACGCGAAGCCGAAGCAACCTGAGTTCAGAATTTGACTTTTCATATGCATCGATGCAGCATACAACTAAAAGCGTATGAGCATGCTTGTAATAACGGGTGATTTTTTTGAGGTTAGGATTTTCATGCATTA
>NW_016163870.1:25548-34322 GCF_001687245.7 Rhagoletis zephyria | reverse complement strand
AAAGGTGAAGGGGAATATATAGATGTAGAAAATGATAAACATAAAGATTTTAAAGATAAATATTTAGAAAAATATGAGGATGAGTAAAGATGAAGATAAAGGAAGGCAGATTAAAATAAAGGTAATTATAAAGAAAATGATATAGTCACAGAGACTCAACCTGGGAACTAGGAATGTTCGATATTTAAGAAAGAATCGATATCATGAATCGATTTAATTCATTTCCATCTCGANGAAAGAATCGATATCATGAATCGATTTAATTCATTTCCATCTCGAAATAGTCCAAAAATCCCGGAGTGGTCCCGAAGATTCCGATAATCCCGAAGAAGTGTGGAAAATCACGGATTAATCCCGAGGACCCCGAAGATTTTAGTAGAACTGAAAGTTGGAAGATACTTGAATATCTTATATGCGTTGCATCACAAAAGTATTATTTAGTTGAAAAATTACAAATCAAACTGATCCGCTCTACAAATCAAATCAACAATTTTTATTTCTTATTTGGTTGACAAATCAAATCACAAATCAAATATATTTCTTAATTGATAGCGGTTTTTAAATCAATAAGGATTTAAACGCACGCAACCCTGCCACCGCATGACCACGACGTTGACGTTGCTTATATCTATCTCTATCAACAGCAAATTTGATATGTTTCTACGCACTTCTACGGTTCCCTGCGTACACGTCCGCGGTTAACCGCGCTCTAACACTTATTTTTCCTCTTCCAGCGATAAGTGTCCGTGTCCAACAGCAACGGAAAAAGATATGCAAATAACCCTTTCCCACTGAGAGGAGCACACATCTGCAAAAAATTAACCACCTGTTCTCTTTTGTGGGTTATTTTTTCTCTTAAATAGGGACGGTTATTTTGGGACACTTTCACAGTATTGAGGGATATTTTCGACCCCTGGTATGTACATACTTATGTATGTGGGTATTAGAGTGGTTAAAAAAAATTTTTTTTGGGAATTTTTTTTGTTATAAAAAAAGAGAAACGTGTTTTTTTATTTTGAAAAAAAAGTTTTCTTAGAGGTCGCGCTGGTCAGTTTTTTATAAAAACGCTGATGTTTTCGTTTTTTTTTATTTTCTTGACATGTTAAAATGCATTTCCTTAATTACATACCTGTCTTGGACAGTTAGAATGGGCCTAGTGCCCGAAAATATGCTCCCGAAAAGAGACTAGTAAAATTAAAACGTTGATACTGAACGATTTACGCATTGTCATGGGTTGGAACTTGTTACCAGGGGGTTTCTGGGGTTGCTAATTAGGGATCTGAAGTCAGTTTTTCGAAATTCAAAATGGCGGATCCAAAATGGTGGTCCATTTTTAAAAAAATGACTGGATTTGTTTGAAACCCGGCACTCGAGAGTTTTTGTGGTCGCCGATTACGAATCTGAAGTCAACTTTTCTAAATTCAAAATGGCGGATCCAAAATGGTGGTCCATTTTTAAAAAAATGACTGGATTTGTTTGAAACCCGGCACTCGAGAGTTTTTGTGGTCGCCGATTACGAATCTGAAGTCAACTTTTCTAAATTCAAAATGGCGGTTCCAATATGACGATCAAATTAAAAAAAAAGTACTAAAATTAAAACGTTGATACTGAGCTATTTACGCATTGTCATTGGGTTGGAACTTGTTACCAGGGGGTTTCTGGTAGAGCTGGAAAACTATCGATGGCACTAGCGATAGTATCGATGGTTTTTGACTATCGAAAACATCGATGGTCTTGTAAGGACTATCGATAGTTTTCACTCATACATACATTATTCAGTAAAACGATGTTTCCACGGAAGGTTATTCGCTCTCCCATTCGTAATTCGCTTTCTCATTCGTGGTTGCCGTCCCAATTACGAACCGAATTACGTAATTCGCCATACAAAATTTTGAGAGCGAATCACTTCATTCGTAGGTGATTCAGATCCAATCACCATGCGAATCAAGAACAAATCGTTGTCTTCTCTAATTTTTATCGATAACGGCTGTCAAAACACATAGACCACACACATTCCCACCAGCACAAACATTGAAAAAATAGCTAGATTCGTTAAAACTATTGATTTAGATAATTAACCACTACACATTTTTTCTCCACCGTTGAAATGCACAATAAACAACACATTAAACAATAAACAAAAGTAAAGAACAATAAGCAGAGATGTAAAGTGTATCACGAATGTGTCATGTTGATTCGCCGTTCGTAATTGAGAGAGCGAACCACGTGATTCGGTTGGCGTGGAAACGCCCTTTAAGAGTAAAAGACGGCGGTACCTGTTTCATCTTGTGAGTCGGAAAAGACATTTAGCAAAGCATGGCAAATAATTTCAGAGCGCAGATGCTGCTTAAAGCCAAAAATCATTGATATACTTTTTTTGGGTGTACATATTTTAGCAACTCTGATCTCATTTTCAATAAAAGTTCTTATGTTTAATTTTTGGAATTTTTTAATCGAAACTATCGATAGTACTATCGATAGTGTCGACATTTTCGATAGTATCGATACTATCGATGGTTGTGACTATCGACTATCGAAACTATAGTTTTCCAGCTCTAGTTTCTGGGGTTTCTGATTACGAATCTGATGTCAGATTTTCAAAATTCAAAATGGTTAAGAATTTCAAACAAATCTAATCATTTTTTAAAGTTGGTCGCCATTTTGGATCCACCATTATGAATTTTGAAAATCTGACATCAGATTCGTAATCTGCAACCCCAGAAACCCACTGAAAAGGTGTTTTAACCCTTGACAATATTTAAAACGTTCAGTATCAACGTTTTAATTTTAGTACTTTTTTTTAATTCGATATCCATGTTGGATCCGCCATTTTGAATTAAAAAAACTGACTTCGGATTCGTAATCGGCGACCCCAAAAACTCTCGAGTGCCGTGTTTCGAACAAATCCAATATTTTTTTTTTTTAATTTCGCAAAACTGACTTCAGATTCCTAATTAGCAACCCCAGAAACCCCATGGTAACAAGTTCCAACCCATGACAATGCGTAAATCGTTCAGTATCAATGTTTTAATTTTACTAGTGTCTTTTCGAGAGCATATTTTCGGGAACTAGACTCATTCTAATTGTCCAAGACAGGTGTGTAATTAAGGGAAAGTTCCCCAATAATACCATAGTAATTATATGTAAAAAACTGCTGCTTTTAACATGTCAAGAAAATAAAAAAAATCGAGAACATCAGCGTTTTTATAAAAAACCGACCAGCGCGACCTCTAAGAAACTTTTTTTTTTTCAAAATAAAAATAAAAAAACACGTTTCTCTTCTTTTATCACAAATAACAATATTCTGATGTAGCGTTTCTGAATTTCCAAAAAGAGTGTTTGCGAATGCGAATGTGTACATGGGCAGAGTGTCCACACTATTGTTGTTGAAATGGCTCTAAGTCTGTCTAACGAGCGTGCGGGCAATAACCGGCTTTTAGCTTCAGGCGCTAAACGGTTAAGTAGTATATCAAGCAACATTGATGGTCCTTTAACAAGTACTGCTAAAAGTCGTATAAGCAACCTAGAAATAATTTTAGATTCCTACAGCGAAAGCAAAGGCTCGGATGTAAAATCTGGAGACATTAAAAAATTTGAAATAAAAGCTCAATTGAAGGCCTATTTGTTATGCGAATGATTCGCATCATTTTACACATTCGCATTCGCATCAAATGATACGAATGTTTTGCGAATGCGAATGTGTACATGGGCAGAGTGTCCACACTAATGTTGTTGAAATGGCTAGTAAGAGCTAGTACCGTCCGAAAACCTTGCAGTACAGATATATCAATCAAGCCGTACAAAGGAAAAGGAACAGATACGTTTATAAATAAACAAATATACAACACATACACAAAAAGGTACTCACGTACACAATACATACGAGGGATTTTGCGAATATTTTCATTCGCATTCGTTATGCGAATGATTCGGATCATTTTACACATTCGCATTCGCATCAAATGATACGAATGTTTTGCGAATGCGAATGTGTACATGGGCAGCGTGTCCACACTAATGTTGTTGAGATGGCTCTAAGTCTGTCTAACGAGGGTGCGGGCAATAACCGGCTTTTAGCTTCAGGCGCTAAACGGTTAAGTAGTATATCAAGCAATATTGATGGGCCTTTAACAAGTACTGCTAAAAGTCGTATAAGCAACCTAGAAATAATTTTAGATTCCTACAGCGAAAGCAAAGGCTCGAATGTAAAATCTGGAGACATTAAAAAATTTGAAATAAAAGCTCAATTGAAGGCCTATCTTAAAGAAAAACGGGCTCATCTCGGTAAAAATCCTCTCGATTGGTGGAAAACTAAACAAAAATACGACAAATTTACCGATCTGGGTCGCACATATTTGAGCGCTCCACCCGCCGTTCCAAGTGAGCAATTTTTTAGTACAGCCGGCCTTATATACGAGCCTCTAAGTAATCGCCTAATGGGAGAAAAGGCAGCAAAATTACTTTTTATGAAATATTATATTGCCATTTTGAACTTTGACTACAAGATTAAAACACTCACCCCTATGATGTAATCCGTCGTAGATTCGATTTTGCTACGAATCGTAAAAGCTGTCATTTTTATGTATTTGTCGGAAATTTTGTACGAATAGCAACTCGTGTCGGAGCGAAACAAATTGTATTAAAATATCAATAAAATAAAGTGTGTAAACGCAAAAATATGTATGTAAGTTGAAGTGTGAATAGAAAAAAAAATTATTATTAAGTGTTTACAAAATTATCAAGTCGAAGATCACAACAAACCGCTCGCAATACGAAAAACTGTTGGAATGCATGAGCGAAAGGCCGGACATTGCCCGAGTCTTTGTAAAAGTAACTAAAGAGGATGTGGTGGAATTTTGTCAAAGCGTTGCAAGATTTAAAGCGGCACAATATCTAGTTGAATGGAGGCCCTTAAAAAGAGGGAGCACACATTTATCATTTAAGCTAAATGGATCAGAACTGTCTCGTAGCAATCTCCTTTGTATATTATTTAATGCAACAGTTGGCGGCAGCACGTTCTTTCTCCTGAAATAAAAGTGCACCGGCCACTGAATACATTATATTTTACTTAATTAAGGAAAAGCCTTTTTAAATACGATAAAATTTTTTTTTTTAATTTCACTGCTCACTTGCGATTATATTTATTTTGTTTTGTTTCTGTCAAAGCAGCTGATTAAGAACTTCGAATTTCAATATTTTAGTTGGCAACCCCGTTGATAGTTACGATCGGATTACAGCATACCAATTTTCGAATTTTCGGAACGGAGCTACGAATTCGTAACTACAAACTTTCGGATTACAGCATACGGGTGACTGTATAGGTTAAGCACTCGTTCAATGTTATAATAATTTACAAACTTTTTAAGTAATATGACTTAACATTCGCATTCGCGAATGTGAAAAATATGGCATTCGAGACATCCCTATTAAATACACAAAAACCGTACTAGACTGTCTCGATTAGATTTCGGAATGCCTACACATGGGAAGTTAGCTTATTGCCAATATAGAAGTATTACATATATGGGCGCATGTAAAAGACTTGAATTGATATGAAAAGTAATATATGTATGTACATACTTATGTATGTGGGTATATGAATATAACTATCGCTTAAAATCGATCTCAAATTTTGTACAACGCTTTTATCAACTTGCAATGTTGTTTGTCCAGACCAGGGTTGTTGCGAATATTGTGCAAGTGCACTGATAAAACGTATATCTGGCAAACAAAAAATTTTAGCCAAAATTTTTTTGCCTGTGGAGATGCTACGTTAAGACTGTCCCCTACATCGACCTTCTTTTGTAATTTAAAGTCAAAGAGTAAGATAATAGTAGGTATTTCCAGCGGAAATGTTCAACGGCTGGCTATAAAGAGAGTCAACTATTTGCGCGTTAAAAGATTGCCTTTAATTAGGTAAGAATTATGTAACTATCGAATATTATTTGTCAAAGGTCTGTTGAAAAAACTGGATGCATCGCTTGTATTTTTCTACTTTTTCTTAAAAAAGTTTAATTATTGTTTTCTAATAAAACTTATTATTCTTAAGTTCCGTGTTTCCTTTTATTAGTCTTTCAGCTCGAAAACAAAAACATTTATTTTAATTTTGTGTAAATTGTCAAAATTACCACGCATCGAATTAAAGATGAAATTATATGTAAATAAGTTGGCAGCCAAGTTCACAAATTAAATAAGAATTAATTCAAGGTGAATTTTATATCTATTGAGGAGTGGGACTTGGCATGTAATATATCGTTAGTATAGTATGGAAATGACACATCGTCGCTGAAATACATAAAGCCGTAACTAACTAAAAATCCAAAATTAACTTTTTGATTGATTATGATGCTTTTCATCGAATCATAAGTCCCTACATCGTTTTAGGCAGTACAAATTTAGTTAGTTGTAGTTTTTTGCATTTCAGCGACAATGTGAAATAGTATTAACGATACATATCAGGGACCGTAAATAGCAGTTATTTTTTTCCAACAGTTAAACTTGGTCAGATATTTTTTAAGTTCGAAATAAAAGTCTTTCCGGAGAGTAAACAAACCGCTTATCCAAATTAAATAAATTTGGTACCAAATAAAAGAGGACTTAAATAGCTTTTAAACAGAAATACCAATCGAAGGCTACCACTTCTATTTATATATTTTTTTATAATTTAATACAAAAGAAATGCATATACCTGACCCAAGGATTGTTCTACGGTAATTAAAAAACATTTTTTATTTAAATATTTTTCAATAGCTGGCTTTCTGCTGGCTTTCCTCGTTTAAATATTTCAGTTTTAAAGCTATTTTAGTCTTGTTTCAGTTGATATTATTAGGAAAGGACCTTTATTTTCGACTTAAAAATATCTGGCCAAGTTTAGCTATTGAAAAAAAGTAACTGTTATTGCGGTCCCTGATACATATGTATGTTGAAAATTTGCATTCATTCGCCTCAAAAAATATATCAAAACACATTGAGCGCATGGAATGGAACAACAAAACGGATTTGATGGCTTTTGGTACCGACAGCGGTGAGTAATTAACTTGTGACTGCCTGCAACAAGGAAAGGCCGAGCTTATCTAACTAATAAAAGAAACTAATTACAAGGTATTCATTACAGGCGAACCTTTCCAAGAAGTCACCCGGGAACTAAGCAAATCTGAGACCTTTATCGTCCGTGATCTCCATAATTCAAATTATTATAAGAAACGCGGGTACCTTTTTAACAAAATAACAAGATTTGAAACTAATTCTGATGGCAGCCAGACTTTCAAAACATAATTTTTTTCGAAATTTTCATCCCTAGAAAATAATTTATTTGCCATATCCACATATTCACAATCTCGCTATAAGCGTACATTTTTCAAACCAGTCACAGAAGACAGAGATTAAAAATGAATTACAAAAAGTGTTCTCCAAATTCTGAAACAACCAAAAGAATTGGTGTTCAAAATTGGAACATAACGATGTTTAAACAGCGATCTTGCTAGGTGATGCTAGATTGTGAAGATGAAAGTCAGGAGGATACATCCGACATTTGCAGCCCCGATGCAATATCCAAAAAGGAATTGTTGCAGCGCAATAAAAAAGAGATATAACTGAAAGTCCTCTCAACTGGTCAATCGACTCAATTTTGTCAACTTTCAAGTCTTTCAAGTTTGTCGCCTCAGTTATTTAGTGGCGCAGATTTGATTTACGACCCGTTAGGAAACAGGCTGTAACCCGAAAAAGCAGCAAAATTACTCTTTCTACTAAATAAAAACATATTATTAAAAATTAATAACTTTTCCATTTCTTATTTACCTAAATGCCCTAATGTACTCACTAAAATTATTTCTTAAAAATATTTTACAGCCGCACACGCATTCGCATCCGCGGATGTCTAAAATTCCACATTCGCAACATCCCTAGTCCAGCCAGCTATAAAAGCTTTGCTTTGCAAATTTCCAAAAAAAACGCATGGTGAATAGGGCGACATCTACCTTTACAGATGAGAAGTAGATGTCGCCCTATGCATTACGTACGCTACAGCGAAAATGGACGACACGCCATTTCTTTAAAACAGCGTTGGCAGAGAGAACTTTTACTCTGCTCGTGCCTATACAAAATGTATAGAAAGCTTAAAAGAGCTTTGCCCGCGGGCAAGGCAGTGCCTATCAGTGCTTTAAATGAAATTAATTAGTGCTCGTATGTATGTGCATACATAGTGTGACCAACTGTACGTAAATGACACGTACAGTACGTAAATTTGTAGCCATGTACCGTGTACCGAAGCTAACCACAAAATCGCGAAAATGTACGTAAATTGAATCGAAAAAATATTGTTGTGGCACCCTGAAATTGTGCATATGGAAACTGTGCATACGAAATAATGCATATGAAAAAAACCGAAATAATGCATACGAAAAAAACCGAAATAATGCATACATGCACACTTTCGTTTGAAAACCGAAATAACGCATATGAGAAAAACGAAGTAATGCATATATGCACAGTTTCGGTTCAAAACCGAAATAATGCATATGACAAAAACCGAAGTAATGCATACATGCACAGTTTCGACTCAAAACCGAAGTAATGCATATGACAAAAACCGAAATAGTGCATACATGAAAAGGAACTTCTTTCTGAGTAGGCGGCCTTCGGCCGTGCTTAGGGATTATAACCCTTACTAAGTAGAATTCTCCTTTCTGTGTTGCCGGAAAAGGGGGCCGGAAGTATTTTTGCGCAGAACTTCTTTCTGCGTAGGCGGCCTTCGGCCGCGCTTAGGGATTATAACC